>NC_142794.1:101896151-102161151 GCF_049724085.1 Artemia sp. Qi Xiang Cuo | reverse complement strand
AAAAAATAATTTAGCGTAAAAAGCGAGGTAATAACCAGGAGGCGAGCCAACTCATGTAAGTATTAATTTCTGTTTGTTCTATGTTTTGGCGTTGCTTCTTACTTCCGGTTTAGTAATTGTTTTTTTACTTAATTTCTTATTGTTTTTTAAATAACACTGGGATATCCGACGCCCCCTTCTTAGTAATGTCCCTTCCTCTATGGAAAGATCCTCCCGCGTACAACCTGACCCTGACCCCCCCAACTACCAGAAAAAATTTGCCCTGAAAACTTCTGCATACTTCCCAATAACTAATATTATATGTAAATATTGGACATAGTTCATAACTTGCAGACCGTCCCCCGGATACTGTGGGGGTCATCCTTATAAAGACATATTTTTTGTATTTTTCGAACATGCTGAACAAAATGGCTATCTAAAAATTATGATCCGGTGACTTTGGGAAAAAGAAGACCGGGGGAGGGGACCTAGTTGCCCTCCATTCTTTTTGGTCAATGAAATGGGGTACTTGAACTTTCAGTTCCCGTTCTGAAAAAGCAAATTCATTAGTTTTCTGGTCTACCCAAAGAAACTATAATGATGCCAAGGATAAAGAAAAATACAAGTATCTTTGTGATTTTATGCTAACGTTATGTGGCTGCACACTTTCAGCTGCTGGAAGACAGTTTACGCTACTTGGTAACATCAAAACAAATTACGGAATGGTCTTCTAATGCAAACGACTAGTTGTTTAATGCATGTCAAGCAACTAATTTGGCGTTCCAGGACGTTGCTGGAATCCTGTATTATACATTTTGAAATGCGCAAGAAATACTCCGATTGGTAAATAGCTAGCAAAGGAAGAAATAAGACTCTCATGCTGAACATAATTTTCAAGATGAATTCTCGCTAGAAGACTAATCTTTAGCTCCCACAAATTATTTTTAGTGTTTACTTGTTTTTCTGAGTTTTGTGCTTGTATTTAAAATTTTTTTTTCGTTTTCAATATATTTGATGTTGATTGGCCGCTTTGAAAGATGTTTACAAAGTGTCTTTTGGTCAATATCCCAATTGATAAGAAAAATAACTTCTGGCTTCTGAGATTTCAAGATGGACATATTTAAGACGAAATATGGACATATTTTGGCTAAAAATGACATAATTTTGGAAACTCAGGGGACATATTTATGGACCAACAAGTTGGCAACTCTGCTGAGCTTCAAACCTGAGATAAAAGTTCGTTTGAGAGCATTGATGCTTTTGTATCACAGTCAATAAATTGAATTTGATTATCAGTTGAATCAATATAATACAGAAACTTCAAAGATGTATGGTGTTCTCGATGTTGAATTCGTTGATTTAAATAAGTTAACTTGCGGTATAACATTTGAATGCGCAGTCTTATTGTTAAATTTAGACCATAGTGAAGTTTCTAGCTATCACTGGTAAATCAGCTATACTATGTATGCTTCAAATATAGACAAGTAGAGTATGACATTACGGACTATAAACAAACTAGGCATATATGAGAGAGTAATCCCCCCCATTCTATAAAAGTGGTAAGGATCTATCCAGGGTACAACGTAGGAAGTGGGAGAAATATGTAGTTGTCTCGATGCGACAGTATTATATGTGAAAGGCAATGTACCCACTGGTAAACTCTTAATTGTCAAATGCAAATTAAATATTCCCTTATTCAATTTGGAAGATTTTAGTTGCAAGATTTTTCCAAATATAATTCACAATCCTGAGGTGAAGTTTGATTTTCTAGCAGATGGGTTCCAATAGATATTCTTTGTCGGGATACACGTATAAGATATCCGAGGAAGAAGAAGAACGACGAAACCCGTGATATAGATTGGGATCACATACCTTTATAGAATGTCTTTTGTTAGTGATTTACTGTTATTACCTTGACTGAGGATGGTCAAGGAGGTCTTGATCGAAATGTATGCACTTAAGTCATATTTTTCACTGGCTTGTATAATCCTCGTTTTTATCTTTTTTTGCTATTGTTTCGTTTTATGGGATCACACCAAGTGAGTGACGAATGATGAATTATTATAATGTATGACGAGGTTGTTAAAAGTTGTGTATACCACTGAAATGGAAATATATGACATAAGAGAAATGCTTTAAATGCAATAGTGAAGTATATTGAGGACAATAAGTTATATCGTAATTGTATATGTGTAATGTATTATTTTTGTAATTATACACACACGCAATAAAATTGTTTCGAAATCAAAAATGTCCCCTTTCTCTTTGTTAGATTTTTTTAGGTTATCGAATATTCTTGAAGTAGAACGAATCATGGTCAGTCTAGAGAGGGATGACAGTGGTAAGGAGCGACCCGGCTCAATAGTAACCGAAACTCTAAAAAACGGATACCAATTTTGATACCAATAGATACATCAAAAGAATCGGATTTTTATGTTGATTTCAAATATATAAGATTTATCAAGTTTAGTCTTATCCATCAAAAGTTAAGAGCCTGAGAAAATTTGCCTTATCTTCAAAATAATGGAAAAACACTCTTTAAAAGTCATAGAATCCTAATGAAAATTACACCATCAGATTTAGCATATCAGAGAATCCTAATGTAGAAGTTTCAAGTTCCTATCTGCAAAAATGTGGAATTTTGTATTTTTTGCCAGAAGAAAGATCACGGATGTGTGTTTATTTCTTTGTGTTTTTTTTTTTCTCCAGGGGTACATAGAGTGAAATTATAAGTTAAATAAAAAAAGTAAGTTTTTTTATCTGAAAGTAATGAGCGACATTAAAACTTAAAACGATCAGAAATTATTCCGTATATGAAAGGGGCTGTCCCCTCCTCAACGCCTCGCTCCTTATGCTATAGTTTTGTATTGTTTTAAAAAATAGAGTTGAGAGAAAAAGTCAAACTTTAGCGTAAAGAGCGAGGCGTTGAGAAGAGGACAGCTCCATTCATATACGGGATTATTTATGTTCCTTTTACGTTTTAATGTCGCTCCTTACTTTCAGTTAAAAAACTTGTTTTTTTAATTTAATTTCTGAACGTTTTTAAATCAATGCAGGTTTTGATTTTGGCTCACCGTACATGAAAAACTAAAACGAAATTTGCATATTAATTTTCCTTTTTTTGGCCAAATTGCTGTCTCAAAAGTTGTTTAATTTTATTTACGAACGTTTTATTAGTTATAAATATACGAAACTTACGAATTAACTTACGTAACGAACTTCTATATTCACATATTTTTATTACGTATATTAAGGGGGGGGGGGGTTCGGCCACCTATTCAATGCCTTGCTCTTTACGCAAAAGTTCAATTTTTTCAAATTCTTTAAGAATGACCTTTTAATCACAAAGGCCGTTAATTAGAATAAATAGCTTTTATGAAAGTACTAAAAAAACTTTAGCGTAAAGAGCGAGGTATTGACTAGGGGGTGAACCCAATGATATACGCAACAGTTTCTGTTCGTTTTAAGTTTTTATGTTGAAAAGTTTTTCAGTTTAAAATTATTTAATTTTTGATCGTTTTGTTAAATGATACTGGGAAATTTGGCGCCCCCTTCATAGCAATGTCCCTTCACCATGAAACTTTCCTCCATGGAAAGATCCTCCCACGTAACCCCCAATAAACCCCCTCTCCCCACTACCAGAGAAAAAATCCTCCCTGAAAACGTCTCTATACTTCCCATAATAACCAATACTATACTGTAAACATTGGACAAAGTTCAAAACTTGCAGCCCTTCCCCGGGGGGTGTGGGGGATTAAGTTATCCTCAAAGAATATATTTTTTGACCATGCTGAACAAAATGTCTATCTCAAAATTTGGTCGGGTGACTTTGGGAATAAAATGATCGTGGGAGGGGGCCTAGTTGCCCTCCATTTTTTGTCACTTAAAAAGGGCACTAGAGCTTTTAATTTCTGTTCGAATGAGCCCTCCCGCGATATTCTAGAACCACTGGGTCGGTACGATTACCCCTGGGGAAAAAAAACAAAAAAAACAAATAAACACGCATCCGTGATCTTTCTTCTGGCAAAAAATATAAAATTCCACATTTTTGCAGATAAGAGCTTGAAACCTCTATGGTATGGTTCTCTGATACGCTGAATCTGATGGTATGATTTTCATTAAGGTTCTATGACTTTTAGGGTATGTTTCCCCCTTTTTTGAAAATAAGGCCAATTTTCAGAGGCGTGTAACTTTTGATGGGTAAGACTAAACTTGATTTAAATAACTAAAAAAAGGCAAATTTATATATTTGAAATCAGCATAAAATCTTATTCTCTTGATTTATCTATTGGTATCAAAATTCCTTTTTTTAGACTTTCGGTTACAATTGAGCCGGGTCACTCCTTACTTACAGTTTGTTACCACGAACTGTTTGATGCTAAACAGTAGCGAAAATTTGGTTTTGAAATGGGACGCACCAAAGCCCGTTAAAAGGGAAATTTTCCTTTGCGTCACAGCAGTAGCTTCAGTTGTTACCAAAGTATAAATACTAAAATAGGCGGAGTCAGGAAGAAAGGTGTGTGACTGATGTGTCCCAAAAATTCTTAACGGAGAGTATAGGAATTTTTGCTACTGTTTAATATTTATACAGTGACATTAGTCAGGACTTATTTTCAATCTGCAATTTTCTTTTGCACAAAAAATACGAATCCTTATGTAATTTCCGGTCGATCATAGCGAGATAAAAGAAGAGTCAATTTATAATAGACTACTTCAAACAACAATGTTTTGGAAAGCTCCTTGTGCCATTGCTTCCTTTCCATTCCACCACTGAAGGTTTAGCAAGTTTCCTTTCAGCAGTAGAACCGGCTATATAGGATTGTTTCTCTGAACTGATTGATTGATTACCAGTGTTGCCACTAGTCTTCTTAGATGCGTTATGGCTGTGGCAAATACTTGCTCGCACATTGTGATGATATATTATCAGGTCTTTATCCAGATAATAAATCTATAGGTACAAAGTGATTTCATTTTTTCGAACGTGCAACATGTCCGAATATTCCATTAGAATAAACCTCTGAATATTGGGCCCATTGGAATATCTTTGAACATTTGCCTTTGATCCTGCTACTCAACGACTCCTCCTAAAAGTATATTTTCATACTTTTTAATAATTGTCAATGGGATGGCTATCAAAAAGTTTTGGTATGATGCCATTAGGGGGTTCCCTTGGTAAGGAGCATGGGAGAGGGCTGGTAGCACTTTAATCATTTTCAGTCCTTGAATACTGGATTTGTGTTTCTAATTTTAAATCAAAAGAGCCCCCCCTCTACATACAAAGGCAGTTTTAGTGGAGGAGCAGGGGGCCTTTCCCCGGGTGCAGAAATTTTAGGGGCGCAAAATTTAAAACAAATACTTTAACGGTTATAATCATTTTTTAATTTTTTGAATTTTATTAATAAAGTAGAGGGCGCAGTCAATAAATAAAAATAATTAATAAATTATTATTATAATAATGAATTATAATAATGAATAATAATTCAATAATTTAAATAATAAATTTAAAAATGGATCGATAAATATTAATTAATCGATAAATTGGAAATATTTTTGTTAATACGTGATAATTTTACTAAAAATTTGGCCTGAAAATCTTATGGGAGACAGGATGAGGGCTAATAAAATTTTTGCCCCGGGTGCAAGAGATGCCAGAGCCGCCACTGCCCCCCAAAGTTCTTACGACCATTCGTTAAATACGAAGTAGCCGGGATAAAAGAAGTAATTGGGGAGCACGTCACTCTTTTATGTTTTTTTGGGGTATTGATTTTTATGGGTTCCACCCCCACCTACCACCAATCTGTTTTTCCATGGGCCAAACTATATAAACAAGGGTGAAAGAATTTTGTACATCTTTTAAGGTTTCCTTTTTAATTGCTTATATGTTTGATAACGAAGGAACTGTTTTATAGCACATTTAAGGGTGCAAGCACATTGCACATTTGACCTATTTTATAAGCACATTTAACCTATGCTGGCTTTTAAAGTGTTACTGGTTTCCAAAAGACTTCACACTTCTAAACTAGATTCTGAATACAATTAAAATGAAGCAAAAATGTTGGCTTCTACATGCTATTATTTGAAAAAAACTGCGTTTTCTAAAGAGTTAAAGAGGCTGAGTTACAAGGTCGAACCTTAAAACGTACAGGGATTAGGAGGCACAGTTGGGGGGCTGCCGCCCCCAAACCCCCGCTTTCACAGCCTGTAAATAAATCAAAAAAGTTTTTTAAACTGAAAGTAAGGAGCGACATTAAATGTTAAAACGATCAGAAATTATTCCGTATATGAAAGGGGCTGTGCCCTCCTCAACGCCTCGCTCTTTACGCTAAAGTTTGACTTTCTCACAACTCTTTTTTTTAAACAATAAAAACTTTAGCGTAAAGAGCGAGGCGTTGAGGAGGGCACAGCCCCTTTCATATACGGAATAATTTCTGATCGTTTTAAGATTTAATGTCGCTCCTTACTTTCACTTTAAAAAACTTTTTTATTTATTTACAGGCTGCGAAAGCGGGGGTTTGGGGGCGGCAGCCCCAACTGTGCCTCCTAATCCCTGTACGTTTTAAGGTTCGACCTTGTAACTCAGCCTCTTTAACTCTTTAGAAAACGCAGTTTTTTTCAAATAATTTCTGCACGTTTTTGTACAGTTTATTACTCAAGGGTCGACCTTATAACTCAGCCTCTTTAACTCTTTAGAAAACGTAATTTTTTTCAAATAATTTAAAAAAAGAAACTGAGTTTCTTTTTAAAGTTTAAATTCAGTATATAAAAAATTTGCTTTGACAGTGAATCGAACCCGGATTTTCCGCCTGACAGTCTGAAGTATCAACCACTAGACTAAACAGACACGATTGTAATTGTTTTTTAGTAAATGGAAGCTATTTTCGACGCAAGCAAATTCCCAAAAAACTTGATAATTGGTTTTTGGAAAACAGGGAAGGAGTGATCAGATTGAGCTGAAATTTCGAGGATGAGCTCCCAGGCTCCAGGAAAGCTTATCCTCTAAATTTCAGCCCGATCAGACAACGTTAAAGGGGGTTGTGGTGGGAAAAATTAACATGGGCTAATATAGGAAAACGAGGTTTTTCGTAAATGTAAATTCGGGGGATAATTTTTTCGGTCTGAAAATATCAAAAGGCCCTAACAGGTCAAATTCTGCTTTGAATGAGTCCTTATTCACCCGGATCCTTTTCCAACTGTGGCCTTTAGGCGTGGCTAAGAAAAAAAAATATGAATTTTAAGTGGTTATATTTGGTTTTTTGAAAACAGGGAAGGAGTGATCGGATTGAGCTGAAATTTCGACGATAAGCTCCTGGGCCCTAGGAAAGCTTAACCTCTAAATTTCAGCCCAATCGGACAACGTTAAAGGGGGCTGTGGTGGGAGGGTCCAAACTTTCGGCCCAGTTTACCCCATGAAGATAAAGTCGGAGGAGGATGAAATTTTGCAAGTTCCTTAGTTTGAGCTTGGGCTACAAAATGCAATTACCGCCGTCTGTTTGCGACCTCTAGGACCTGAAATCACTTAACATTATGGTGGGTCGCCTCTTTATAGAGGCACAAGTGTGCCTCCTTGAAAGTGTCGATGTTCTTTACCCCGTTTTGGTACATTAATCCTGTCTCGAGGGATTTCTTTGCGTAAGTTAGATGTCACTTAAGTACTTTAAAGTAAAAATATTTAAAATTGGAGTTGAAATATATAGCTCTCAGTTGAGGAGTAAGTGCCGGCAGCTCCCAATTAATTTTTTCTTTTTTAATTTTGGTTTTTATTCCAACAAGGGGAAGAAGTGTGTTCTTTACAATTTTACTCCCAGAAAGAGCCAAGAGCAATAAATAAAACGAGCTTAATCTACTGCAGAAGAAACAAGTTTCAAGGCTAATAAATTTCTTACTAAAGGAATCAAGAAATTTGTCCAAGCAAACGAACAAAGAAAAATGGAGCTCAGAAATTATACAAACAATCAATAAAATGAGGCCTTAGGAAAAACGCCTGATCTTCCGAGATCCTTCTCAAAGGATAGCGTTCCGAGGGATTCAATTTGTTCAATCGATTTACCCCTTTAATCCCTTGTATGTTTAGCTGTGAATTGTGAACAAGGGAATGTTAAGGGACTTACAAAATCAGCAAACTTTGTTATGAAGGTACAGTATTTTGAGTGAGAAGAATTTGTAAATCTTATAAAAATGACGAATGGGAAACAACAGCTTCAAAGTGTTCAAGTACCAAGGACAGTGAAAGTGGAGGGTTGGTTATGTAGAAATGTATACAATAATATATATATCTTAAAAACAGCCAAAAACGGAAAATCAAATTCTTATGAAAAAGACCTCCATGTGTATCTATGCTCTTTCACTAAAAACCACCGGTACGGTGGTTTCACTAACAACCACCGGTACGGTGGTTTCACTAACAACCACCGGTACGGTGGTTGTACCGGGCAACAAATTTAGAAAAAGAGAAAATGCGTGAAAGATCCGAAATACCTTAGCTTAGAAGACTTAGAAGGTGTATCTTTCCTTTGAATGTATAGTTGTCTTTGGAAATCAACAGATCGTTAACGCTTGAATTCTAACAGACAAAAAGTATTTTCAAATTGAATTAATCGGTTTGAATTGTATATTTTCTTGTTTCGACGGTGTAACGCTGAGGAAACCATAAGAATCTCAGAAAAACACTGTTTTCAGGTGTAAGTGGATCTAAAGCAGGCCCAGAAGGCAAAATTATTCTTATTTGCATATCCTTGGCATTTAAAATAAATTATTAAAATAAAATAATTTTTTACTGTTAAAAAAATAACTTAATAAAAATGCTGGAGTGATAACACACGTAAGTTGATCTTCAAACCTAAATTTTACCAAATCTACAATATATTTAAATGCATTTAATTATATATCCGGACGATATCCCTAGATGGGAAGTAGAAATTAACATCCTGGGCGTAACGTTTGATAAAAGCCTTCGCATCGACTTTTTTGGTCAATGTAAATATTGCATCTCAAGAGCAAGTATAACAATATGAAATATGTTCCCGACTATAGCTGGTCAAATAAGAAGAAATATCAGCCCAAATCAATGGATAAAAAAAGATTTGTCTCAATATTTGCGCATAGCGCAAATTATGAATTTATTTAATGAGCCCTTTTTTGAGGTTTCTACGACAACGCTAACTATAAAAACTTTATATGCCCCCAGGTCATAACTTACAACCCTTGCCCTGAGGGGGGTAGGGGGTTTGTCATCCTCAATGCATAATTTCCAGAACGTTCAACTATGTTGAACAAAATGGCTATCTCAAAATGTTGATTGGGTGTGTTTGGGAGAATGGTGGGCATGAGAGGGGGGTTAGTTGCTCTCCAATCACTTTCGACTATTAAAAAAGACACTAGCCTTAGTAGAACCTTAGGATTCTACTAGCCCTTTTAATTTCCAATCAAAAGAGCCCTTTTTGAAGTTTTCTTCAACAACACTTTCTATGAAAACCTTATATACCCCCAGGGCATAACTTACAACCCTTGTCCTGAGGGCTCTGACGGGATTATCATCCTAAAAGATCTAATTTCCGGAACTTTCAACTATGGATATCTCAAAATTTTGATTACATGTGTTTGGAGAAATGGTGGGCGTGAGAGGGGGATTAGTTACCCTCCATTCACTTTCAACTATTAAAAAGGCACTAGCCCTTTAAATTTCCAATCAAATGAGCCCTTTTTGAAGTTTTTACGACAACACTTTCTGTAAATACCTTATATGCCCCCAGGGCATAACTTACAACCCTTACCCTGGGGATATGGGGACGGGGGTTGTCATCTTCAAAGACCTAATTTCCAGAACTTTCAATTACGTTGAAAAAAATGGCTATATCAAAATTTTGATTGCAAACTTCATAAAATTATTTTGCAACCAATTAACTGGATCATTCAATTTTTCTGTTCTTCTCTTGATATCGTCTTTATATCATCGACTTCTCCTCTACCATAAATGCTTACATACAGATGCATTTTTATAACTATTAAATAAAAAATAAAAATTTTTTCTTCAACTGAAAGCAGGGATCAACATTAAAACTTAAAACGAACAGAAATTATTACGTGCATGAAGGGGGTTCCCTCCTCATCAACACCTCACTCTTTACGGTAAAGTTTTTTAGTACTTTCAAAAAAGCGTCTTATTGTTCTAATTAAATGGCCCTTGTGTTTCAGGAGTCATTCTTAAAGAATTGGGACAAAATTTGTACTTCAGCGTAAAGAGCAAGGTGTTGAGGAGGGGTCAACCCTCTTTATATACGTAATAATTTTTGTTCGTTTTAAGTTTTAATGTTGCTCCTTGCTTCAGTTGAACAAACGTGTTTTTTTTTTTTTCTGATCGTTTCTTAAATAATACCAAGAAATCTGGCCCCACCACCACGGAGAAACCCCCTCCCCTTGGAAATATCCTCTAGACAATTCAGTGCCAGTGTAAATTTACCCCGGACAATTACTCTTAACCACTCTGCGCGTAAAATTGAGACGGAAAATAGAAAGCAAGACATATAAAAAGAATTCTGTATAAGAATTCTGGCAAATTCCTCCATTGTATAATTTCCCTGACAAGTTCACTCCCAGGAAACTTCCCTCCCCATATAAAATTTCCCCGTGGAAAACCCCCTAGTAAAAAATTTGCCCCCCCACCCGAAAATGTATGCATACATCCCGTAAACAATATGTGAATTTTGTAACTTGAAGACCTTTCCCCTGACGCTGTGTGGGGGGGGGGTCATTTTATACCCAAAGGCATAGTTACTGAGCCTTTCAACTATTATGAACAAAATGGTTTTCTCTAAATTTTAATCAGACGATTTTGGGAAAAAAGAGGCGGGGGACGGGGCCTAGTTACCTTCCAATTTTTTCATCACTTAAAAGACCACTAGAAATTTTAATTTCAGTTAGAATGATTCCTAGCCCAATATTCTAGGACCACTGGGTCAATACGATCACCCCTGGAAAAAAAAACACAAAGAAATAAACACGCATCCGTCATCTTTCTTTTGGCAAAAATACAAAATTCCACATTTTTGCAAATAGGAGCTTAAAACCAATACAGTAGGGCTCTTTAATATGCTGAATCTGATAGTGTGATTTTCGTTGATCACTTGACTTTAAGGGGGCGTTCCTCCTTTTTTCAAAAATCAGTAAAATTTTCTCAGGCTCGTAACTTTTGATAAGTAGGACCAAACTTAATGAAATTTATATTTTTGAAATCAATGTAAAAAGCTGATTCCTTCGATATATCTATTGGTATCAAAATTCCCATGTTTAGAGTTTCGGTTACTATTGAGCCGGGTCGCTCCTTACAGTTTTTTTTTTATTGCGAACTGTTTGATGAATAAACATGGTTGAAAAACAAAAATGAAAGACTTCAGTAATTTGTTTAAGTTTAGCCCAGCGGGAACGTGTGAAGGATTCTCCACGTGGAAAACTTTCCGTGAGGATGAAAGTTTACAAGGGAAGGGATTTTCCAGGGGGCTTACATGCCTGGCTTAAGCTCTTTCCCGTATTTCATTTGCCATATTGTATTGACGTCACATTAAGTACATACATGGGCGCCTATAAGCTAAATTTTAGGGAGATTAAAAGATGAAAAATACTTTATATCCTTGAATATCCATATACCCTCTATTATCTTCATTAGAGAGCACCTTATTGTAAATACATACGATTTTCCCTTTAAAAATGAAAAATATAAAGGGCGGGGGGCTGACACCCCCACCCCCTCTTATGAGTGCCTATGAGTACATATGCGTAAAGGTTTCACCTCTTCAGAAACGCATATGATTTTAAATTTCCACATTTTTCTTTGCAGTGTTAGAACATTGATATTTGCTGTAGTTCTTCACTTATAGCCTAATCCCCTGAAGAAGCACCCTCAATGAAAAGCTTCCGTCAAAACATCTTCTAAATTGACACAAGGGCCTTTATATTTTTGAGAACCAAACCCCATTTACGATCATATTAGCTTTAACAGGTGGGATGAGATTTCTTTTCCTGTTGTTAACAATCCATTGTGGATTTAAATATCTACAATACAATACCCCCCTCTCAAATTGCTACCAGTGACAAGTCCATACAATGGATTTGAAAACCCCTCTTTTGTCCGCTGTTTTAAAACGGTACAAAAAAGGTTTAGATTTTCACTTGAAGCAGTTTTACAATAACACCTATATAAGAATTCAGCGATTTGGATAGTTTTATTGCCAAGGACTAATGAAATGGTGTGCCTAAAAATACAGAGAGGTATCATGAACGAAAAGACCCTAATGCATCATCCTTAATGTAATCATTGAGTATACATCTTATCATAAGATAATCCTTTTGTGTACCCTTTTGTGTACATCTTACCCTTTTGTGTAAATATTTAATATAGATTAGATACAGGAAGGGGGGTTGCAACATCGATAAAATTCCAAAAGTAGACCAAATTATGTAGTTTAAGTAAGAGATTGCGGCCGAATGCTGCAAAGCTCTCGGTGATTTTATGGCTAGAACATTTTCTATTTGATAAAAAAAATTATTTTATGCAATTTGATTGTAATCCTCTTTAACTATTTTATATAGGCCTCTTTTAGACCATATTATCAATAAATAATACTACTTTACTCCTTAAAAGTCAATATTTGCAATGGCAGCAACTGTCTAGGCAGCCGTGGGCCTGACTAAGTTATTTGAAAACAACAGTAGCTTTGGTTACTATCCTATGAGATCAAACTTTTATGCTTCTTTTGCGTACTACGCTCCTGCCCTTCAATTTGCTTAGTAATATTAACAAATATTATAGTACAGGCCGGACTATTGACAAAAATATTAGTAAGTATAAAATAGTAAGCTACCCCATCAGAAAACATGACTCACAAGAACCTGATTTAAGTCAAACATCAAAATATAATAAACAAAAAATAAACAAAAGCACAAAAGGAGAAACAAAAATTAAGATATAAATACGCCAAATTAGAAGAGGCAGGAAATTCACGACCCAAAACAACCAAATAAACTATCTAGAGCAAATAATTATTCAATCCGTCTTTGAGACATGTTTCTTACACTATATATTGCAAAACTTGTTAGCTTATCATTTTAGTCCTCAATCCAGTATTCCCACTATAATAGTTAAATAATAAATTGTGAAAATGTAAGAAAAAAATAATATGGTTCAAGTCAAGGCCGTATCCAGGATTTTTTTTTCGTTGGGGAGGAGAAAAACTTTAAAAGACACATAAAAAATTTGAATATATTCATCTTTGTTACGTTTTTACAGGTCGGACAATTTTTTTTTTTTGGAGGGGGGTCAAAAAAAAATTTGGGGGGTTTCCTTTCACCTCTTTGGGAGAGGGCGACGAGGACGAGAACGGTGAATTTGGCCTTCAAGGATGATTTAATAGCAGTAGTAATAGTAGTAGCTATAGAATTAATTGTAGTAGCCTAAGCCTTAGTGGCAGCAGTAGTAATAGAAGTAGTAAAAATAGTAACAGTAGCAGTAGTATGAGTAGAAGCAGTAGCATTAGGATGCACATTTTTTCTTTTGGTTAGTTCAACATCCCTCACAGCAAGCCCTGTTAACTTCAACTTCACACACCAAACTATACCCAAGATGTTATTGTTACACCCTTTTGACAACCTACATATAGAGGCCGTGTTCTAGTTCAGTTCACCTTCCCCCCTCAAAATACCTTGAAAATTTTACCTCTATACCCTTAGGAATAGTTGATATAGTAATCACAGTAGTAGTATTGATATTACTAGTAATATTATTCAATAGCGGTAGTACTACTAGCAGCAGTATTATTAACCTATTACCTTTTGGTTAGTTTAACATCTTTCTCATCAAGTCCTGGAAGTTTCAACGTAATGCAATTAGCCATTGCTATGACATTGCTGATATATCCTTTTGATAACCTGTATGTTCATATACTTCTTGAAATTTTCATCTCAATGCTCTTAGCCCTACAAGTAGTTGCAATTGAAGTAGTAGTAGTAGTAGTAGTAGTAGATGTAGCAGCAACAGAAGTATTAGCAGTAGTCAACGAATATTGTCTTTTGGTGAGATGATCTTCCCTTTTAAGTATATTTTGAAAGTTCCAACTTTACCCAAATCAATTCTTCAGATAAGTTGTTTTGACAATGTGCATGCTGCATGCACATAGCGTCTTTTGATTTAGTGCAAACTTCCTCTTAATACTGTAAATGGAGAAGTGTGGTAGTAGTAGTGGTGTTAGTAGTAGTAGTATTGATACCATGTAAAAATTGCCTTTTTGATCATCTCCCTTACCATTTCCTGAATTTTCCAAATTAACGTACTCAGTTATTCCTGTGTTGTGCCCTTTTGAGAATCCGTATACTCATAGCGTGTTTTGATTTAGTTCAAAACTCCCCTCGAAATTTTCTAAAAGGCTCACCTGAATACCCTTCATCTTCTTGGAAAGTACAGTCCAAACATGCATAATTACATACCTTTCTCAATAACATATTATTTGTAAACAATGAACGAATTTCCTCGTCCTTAGGACTGCGGAGAGGTTGACATCCCCAATACTGGACGTTTCAACAATGCTGAACAAAATAGCTCTCTTAAAATTTCAATCCGATATTTTTTGGGAAATGATGGGATCGGGGGGGGGGGGGTTGACGTCCCTATCACTTTGGAGTCTTAAAAGGGCACTAAAACTTCTGACTTCCAATCAAAGGAGCTCCATCCGATCCAAAGTTTATGCAACTACCCGTTCCATAAAAACCTTATATCCTCTGGGCATAACTTCCAACCCTTGCCGATGAATTCTGGGGGATTGTGTCCACCCTAAAGACATCTTTATGTTATTTTTTGACTATTTGTAACAAAATAGCAATCTCACAATTTCATTTAAATGTATTTTGAGAAAAGAGAATGTCAGGCAGGGGGGCTAGGTGCTCTTCATCATGTGTGAATTTCAAAAGGGAACTAGAATTATACATTTCAAATCAAATGAGCCTCTTTTAATGTTCAAACGACCACCCAATTACTTAAAAACCTTATATGCCCCCAGGGAATAACTTACAACCCTTGCCCTGAGGGATGTGGGTGGGGGGTTGTCATTCTCAAAGACCTAATTTCTAAGACTTTCAACTACGTTGAACAAAATGGCTATCTCAAAATTTTGATTGGATGTGTTTGTGGAAATGGTGGGCGTGAGAGTGGGGTTAGTTACCTCCAATCACTTTTGACTATTAAAAAGGGCACTAGCGCCTTCAATTTCCAATCAAATGAGTCCTTTTTGAAGTTTTTTCGACAACGCTTTCTATAAAAACCTTATATGCCCCCAGGGCGTAACTTACAACCCTTGTCCTGAGTGCTGTGGGGGGGGGGTGTCATCCTCAAAGACATACTATTTCCAGACCTTTCAACTACGTCGAACAAAATACTTATCTTGAACTTTTGATTGAATATGTTTGGGGAAATGGTGGGCGTGAGAGGAGGTTAGTTGCCTTCTAATCACTTTCAACTTTTAAAAATGACACTAGCCCTTTCAATTTCCAATCAAATGAGCCCCTTTTGAAGGGTTTACGACAACACTTTCTATAAAAACCTCATAAGCCCCCAGGGCATAACTTATAACCCTTGTCCTGAGGGCTTTGGGGAGGGGGGAGTGTCATCCTCAAAGACATAATTTCCGGGTCTTTGAGCTATGTTGAACAAAATGGCTAACCCAAAATTTTGAATGGATGTGTTTGGGGAAGTGGTGGGCTTGTGAGGGGGTTTATTTCCCCTCCAATCACTTTTGATGATCACTTTTGATGACTATTAAAAGGGGCACTAGTCCAATCGAATGAGCCTTTTTCGAAGTTTCAACGACATCAAATGGCCATCTCAAAATTTCTATAAGTTGCATTTAGGGAAAATACGGGGTGTTTTTGTGTGTGTTGGGGGGGGGGGGGGGTTGTCCACCCTCCGATCACTCTGAATCTTAAAAAGAGTGATAGAACTTCTGATTATCAATCCGATGAGCCCCCTCCGAAGTTTGTACGATCACCCCTTCTATATAAACCTTATATGCCCCCAGGGTATACTTACAACCCTTGTCCTGAGGACTTTGGGGAAGGAGGGGGGTTGTCATCTTCAACGACATAATTTCCGGACCTTTCAACTACTTTGAACAAAATGGCTATCTAAAAACTTTAATTGGATGTGTTTGAGAAAATGGTGGACTTGGGTGGGGTGGGAGGGGGCCCTTTGAATTTCAAATTGAATGAATCCTTTATGAAGTTTCTACGACAACACTTTCTATAAGAGCCATATATGCCCCCAGGGCATAACTCACAATCTTTGGCCTGGGGGCTTTGGGGGGAAGTCTCATCCTCAAAGACATAATTCCCTGCCCCTTCAACTACGTTTAACAGAATGGCTGTCTAAAAATTTTGATTGGATGTGTCCGGGGACATGGTGGGCGTGAGAGGGGTGTTAGTTGCCCTCCGATCACTTTCGGCTATTAAAAATGGCACTAGTCCTTTGAATTTCCAATCGAATGATCCCTTTTGAAGTTTTTACGACAACACTTTCTATAAAAATGCCATATACCCCAAGGGCACAACTTACAACCCTTGCCCTGAGAGGTGTGGGGGGAGTGTCATCCTCAAAAACATAATTTTCGGATCTTTCAACTATGTTGAACAAAATGGCTATCTAAAAATTTTGAAAGGACGTGTTTGGGGAAATGATGGGCGTGTAAGGGGTGTTAGTTGCCCTCCAATCACTTTCGACTATTATAAAGAGCACTAGCCCTTCCAATTTCCAATCGAATGATTCCTTTTCGAAGTTTCTACGACAACTTTTTCGGTACAAAGTGCCCTGGTCTAAACCCCTCCCCCCCCCAAAAAAAAAAATATAATAATACATTGTCCCCGCATCGTTCTTTACTCAGGCAGAGCTATTGCGCTGCCTATGATTCCGAATGCATAAAATTTATTAGTTCCAGCTATGTACTAAAATTCACGAATGTGAGAAAATTCACCCATTTTCGAAAAAGGGGTGAAACTTCCACAAAATGGTGAGTGATTTTGATGAAAATCACACGGTTGAATTTAGCATACTAGAGAATTCAATTGCCAATGTTTCAAGTTCCTATCAGCTAAAATGTAACATTTTGTTTGTTTTTTTTTCAGGAAAAATTATCATGCTTGCGTGTTTATTTGTTTATTTTCCTCACGGGTATTCGTTTCCAGCCAGTGGTCCAGGAGCATCAAATAAACGCTCATTTAAAAGAAATTCATTAAACAAACTTTTTCCAGAAAATAAGTTTTTCAAAGAAAAGTAAAGAACTCCATTAAACCAAAAATGAGCAAAAATAAAATCAAATAATCTACCAAGTGTGAAACTACCACAAATCAGCAAAAACGAACAGATATTACAATAAATAACCGAGTCAAACTCAAAACAAGCAGAAATTAACATGAGTAGGGCTAAAAAAATAAATGTTTTTACTTTTATAACTTTAATGAATCAAATAATACTAATATTTTGATTACTAAATATCAGTATATGTATATTAAACTGACAATGCGCATTCTTTTGCACTTTTTGCAGTAACGTGCAAATTAAGTTCTGACCTTGGGAAGGCATAGGGGTTTTGAGCCCTACTCATGTTAATTTCTGCTCGTTTAAAGGAGGAAGGGGTGTTAGTTGCCATCCAATTACTTTCGGGGTGTTACTTTCGACTATTAACAAGGGCACAAGCCACCCCAATTTCCAATCGAATGAGCCCTTTTTGAAGTTTCTATGACAACTCCTTCGATACGAAGTGCCCTGGTCTAAAGAAAAAAAAATACATTCTGCCAACATCGTTCTCTACTTAGGCAGCGCGATTGCGCTGCCTATGATTAAAAGTTCTATTTACCCTTTTGAGTACCAAAATACATTGTGCCACAGGAAAAATGATTTTTCTACCATTTCGTTCTACAAAACCGCAGTTTTTGCCCAAAAAGTGCCAAAGAGGGATCAAGTGAATTTTTTTAGATAGTCAATTGACTAAAAATTAATGAAAAGCTACATATTGAGTTTTCCAGTCTCAAAACGTTATTTTCAGCGATTAATTTGAAACGGTAATTATGACCTCATTATTGATTTTGATATTCAAAAGCCTGCAAAGCTAAAACTTGAATGTGAAATAGTCTGGATTTTAAAATTCACAGAAAACCGACAAATAACAAGATGTTTGTCTTATAGTTCCAGTCATGCTCGCCAAGTAAAAATTGGCTTGATCATTTCTTTAACTGACCGGATCTTTAGTATTTGCTCTCCAAATTTTTTTTAGGAGGAGTTGTCTTTTCTAAGAAAAATACTAATAAGCAACATGTATCCAGAGTGGTTAATTAACCAGACTTCTTTTTAAAAGAAGAAAAAAGTCTCTAGAGATTCCTAAGGAAGTCTTGGAAACAACTCGGGAAAAGGATGTTCTTTGTTCCTTACCATATGTACCCGGGCGACCCATTTAAGTGAAAAACTTAAATGGATTTTACAAAGTAATGGTCTAAAGGTAGCCTTAAAGAGTAATAATACTTTGGGTAGTTTTCTAAATTCTGGGAAGGATCTAACTTCATTTGGGCAACAAAGTTGTGTCTATCAGACCCCATGTACTTGCGGAAGCTCATATGTGGGAAGTAGTTACCAGAACTTGGAAATGAGATTGTTAGAGCATAAAGGTTCTATTTTTTCGGCTTTAAAGAAAGATTCTAAGTCTAAAGATTTTACTTCAGCCCTTTCGGAACATATTTTCAATTTTTCAGACCATTTTATTTTGTTCGATAATGTCTCTTTGATTGCTAGGGACCGGGGTTTAAAGCAAATTTTCGTGAAACTCTTGATATAAAGAAAATTTTATTCAAGAACATTGCTTTGAATCGTGACACAGGTGAATTTGGGCTAAATCCTATCTATGATGATTTATTAAAATCTGACAGAGTTAAAGTTTAATTCACCCAATTTAGTTGACCTTTGTCCAAGTGTTAGATCATTGAACGCTAATGAACCGAATCCAAGAAGGTCAAAGAGGCTAGCTTCCGCCTTTGCTTTGAAAAGAATTAGAGAATTAAAAAATATGTAGTTTTATTTGGTTTTGTATATAAACTATTCTTTTAAATTGTTTTAGTTTAGTTTTACTACTGATGACGGTCACTTCACATGTGACTGAAATATCTGGTATTTTTGTGAATTTCTATCACTGTTATCATCTTCACTGTCTATTAAAAGGATTTTATCCCTATTTGAACTTTTATTTATCGTCATGGAAAGGCACTGTGGTCTCCGAAATTATCTATTATTATATAAACTTATACGTTTTTTTCATAACGAAAATCCGTCAGAACAACTAACCGTCAGAACGTCGACAGACATAACATCGAAACGTCATAACTTATACAAAAAAAATTCATAAAGAGAATCCATCAGAACCACTAACCGTCAGAACGTCGACAGTCATAACATAGACACGTCATAATATCTAAAAAAAAATTCAGATTTTATGACGTGTCGATGTTGTGATTGCCGACGTTCTGACGGGTGGCGTTTGTGACTATCAATGAACTGACGTGTCGATGTTATGACTGTCGACTTTCTGACGGGTAGCGATTACGACTGTCGATGAACTGACGTGTCGATGTTCTGACTGTCAACGTTCTGACGGGTAGCAATTGTGACTGTTAACATCCTGACGTGTTGAAATTATGACTGTCGATGTCCTGACGTTTCGATGTTCTGACGGATTTTCCTTGTCGACGAAATAATGTTTAGTGCTTGTGAAGGTTGTTCGAAATAGTAGCACCCAAAAAATTTTATAAGTTTATTTAAGTATATAACAGTTTAGAAACAAATGACGGCTATATATTTGCACATCAGGGAGGTGGGGGTAAAGCAAAGCATATATTAAATACGTAACCTAGCCTAACCTAGGTACCTTTTCCCCCCTAAACCCCAAAAACTAAAGTTAAAAATTTTAGATGGTATGACGTGTCGTTGTTATGACTGTCGACGATCTGACGGTTAGTGGTTCTGACTGATTTTCGTTATAAAAAAAAATTTGATGCTATGACGTGTCGATGTTATAACTGTTGACGTTCTGACGGGTAGCGATTGTGACTGTCGATGAACTGACGTGTTCTTGTTATGACTGTCAACATTCTGACGCGTAGAGATTGTAACTGTCTATGTACTGACGTGTCGATGTTATTACTGTCGATGTCCTGGCGTGTCGATGTTACGACGAATTTTTTGTCGATGTTATGATAGTTAGTGTTAATGTCCTGAAGGTAGTGGTCCTGACGTGTCGATGTCCTGGCACCTTCCCGTTGAAACTACGTCTATTGAAACAAGGTCGTCAAGCTCGGTAAATTTGATAATACGAATAGTAGTAGTAAGGCAATGCACAGTCCGAGTAGTGCTTGCGTAATTTGTCATACCTCTCGCCTGAGGCATGAATATACAGTGTAGTCTAACCGGTACATTGACTTACTACGGGTCAGTCACCTATTACTACGAACGGTACTTGCCTTAGCAGACGGGTTTTTATGAGGTAACAGCCATTTTTTGGTGTCAAACGGTGAGAGAGCGGTGGTTCCTCACATGGCATTATACTTCTACTACTTTATGTTCCTTTCTGTGTTATTCTGGACCTTGCATAACGTGTTATAAAGGACAAGTTGTTCTGACGCAATTTACCAGATATATACGAACATTTTGAAAAGCAGACAGGTTTTTTTTTTTTGTTTAGCATTTGCAAAAAAGGGGTAATTAGTGGTTGGAAAATTTTCTAATGCTTTTACAATCGGAAATGTTTGATTAACCTTTGCAAAAAAAGGGGTAATGGGATTTGCGAATTGGAGGAACATGCTGTGATTATGTACTGTATAATACACAAGTGATGTTTTGGAGAGTATTGTCAATTTAACGAGAAATGACTGAAAAGTCTTTTGAGGGAGATGAGTTGCATGGAGGGTTGAGTTGCACGAGAGTTCAGTTAAAGGGGGTACAGTTACACGGAGGTTTAGTTAAATAGGGTCGAGTTGCACGAGGGTTCAGTAGCACGAGGGTTCAGTTGCACGGGGGGTTCAGTTACACGGGGATTCAGTTACAATGGAACCCACACAAAAACAATGGGGCACACACAAAAGCCAAATGAATGACATTGCGACTTGATCTAGCTTTACCTCTCCGATGTGGTCTGTATAATACACATCTGGGGAGGGGAGAACGGAGGTAAGTATTTAGTTTAAAAAATGCTAGGAGGACTTGAGTTTTGTGGATAGGGTGAAAAATGGTACTTATTCAATAGCCTGGTAAACATTATACCTCATTCTTTTATTCTAACTTAACTTCTAGGAATAGGACTTCATTCCATTGGCTAAATCAGTTTATTCATCTATAACAGTGAACAAAAAGACTATTAATTCTCCGTATTCTTCTTCTTCTGATCATGTGCCCATTCCTCCCTCTCTTCTTCGTCTGATGATGCGCTCAGTCCTCCTTCTCACTCGGGGTCAATTGACGTCTCAGTATCCGGTAAAAATTGCATTTTCCACTCGTTCTCCACACCTCATAATATCCATCATGAGTAATATAGTGTGAGTCATCGATCTTAGGTTCCCGATCTAGACATGAAAATTAAAAGGCTTAAAATATATGGAATTTGTATAAGCTGTAATGGGCAAAAATTATTACTTCACGATCAATCTTATATACATAAAGATAATGTATTAAAAAGACCGTCAAAAAAATTTTTTTTCACTGTAAGCCCGTGCAACTTCTATGGCAAGCACCATTTATCAGATAGCTAAGGAGGGTTCAGTTACATGAGGGTTCAGTTAAAGAGGGTTCAGTTGCATGGGGGATTCAGAAGCTTGGGATTCAGTTAAAGAATACCTGCTCGACAGATATATTTTTTAATGTATTTTATAGCTATTAGCAAAACGTCTAGCATAAAGAGCAAGGTATTTCGGAGGGGGCAGCTCGCTTCATATACGGGATAATTTGCATTCATTTTAGTTTTTAATGATGTTCCTTATTTCCAGTTGAAAATGCTTATTTCTTAATTTAATTGGGATGAGAAGTTAAAGTCTAGCATAAAGAGCAAGTTGCCGTTCACTTCATATACCGGATAAATTCTATTTGTCTTAGTTTTAATGATGCTCCTTATTCCATGTTGAAAATGCTTATTTTTATTCCTTGTTGAAAATGCTTATTTTTTTTTAGAAGTCACCTCTTGCATACACAATGGAGAAATTTCATTATTCTCCATATAAATAAACTTCGGTCAGCATTTCCCGTGAAACTATTGCAGTTTTCTATAAAAAATGAGTGATTTTCAAAATCAAAGAAAATGGCCCCATCTTTAACAAATATAGCCTTAGCTAGTTAAAACTGCGCATAAATTCTTGATTTTCATTCTAACTTAACTTGTAGGAATAGGACTTAATTCAAACAAGTAAATCAGCTTTATTTAAAGTATATTAGTGCACAAAAAAAGACTATTTTTTTTCCTCGTTCTTCCATCCAGGTGCTAACGTCTTTATCTCGCTTTCACTTAGTTTTTTTCTTAGTATACGATAAAAATGATTACGCCATCGCCATACTTTATAATACCCATCATGTGTTATGTAATGATAATCATCCAATCTAGGCTCCCGATGTAAAAAAAAATAAATAATATAGCCTTTTTTTTCGCTACCCTTCTTCCAAAGACATTTGATCAAAATGTGAGGAGTGGGCAAATCTCCTCATATACGTTATAATTTCTCCTTACTTATTATAATTTCTCCTTAGGAATTTATATACTGGGAGGAGGCGAGTAGAATCAGTATAGACATTCAGTACATGGAAGTGTTTATTTAATATATTTCCATTTATATACTGAGAGGAGGCCAGTTGAAAGACATTCAGTGCATGGAAGTGTTTAATTAATATATTTCAATTTATATACTGGGAGGAGGCGAGTAGAATCAGTATAGACATTCAGTACATGGAAGTGTTTATTTAATATATTTCCATTTATATACTGAGAGGAGGCCAGTTGAAAGACACTCAGTGCATGGAAGTGTTTAATTAATATATTTCAATTTATATACTGGGAGGAGGCGAGTAGAATCAGTATAGACATTCAGTACATGGAAGTGTTTATTTAATATATTTCCATTTATATACTGAGAGGAGGCCAGTTGAAAGACATTCAGTGCATGGAAGTGTTTAATTAATATATTTCAATTTATATACTGGGAGGAGGCGAGTAG
This sequence comes from Artemia sp. Qi Xiang Cuo, assembly GCF_049724085.1. NCBI lineage: Eukaryota > Metazoa > Arthropoda > Branchiopoda > Anostraca > Artemiidae > Artemia > Artemia sp. Qi Xiang Cuo. The sequence continues at coordinate 102,137,907 of NC_142794.1, read as the reverse complement.
AATCATTATAGACATTCAGTACATGGAAGTGTTTATTTAATATATTTCCATTTATATACTGAGAGGAGGCCAGTTGAAAGACATTCAGTGCAAGTAAGTGTTTAATTAATTTGTGAGTTTTGTTTCTTATTTTTTTATTTTTTTCTTTAGTTTTTTGCTTTTTGTTCTATTTATGTTTTTTGCTTGTTTTATTGTAATTTAATTTAAGTTGTTTTTTTTTTTTTTTTGCTTTATTTATTTATTGTTTTTCCGTTGATAAATGCTCCCGGTTGTTGGGCCGAAATATTAGGAGCTTTTGTGCATAATTAATTGTTTTGTAGTTCACTGCTTTTTAGAAAATTAAAACCCGTTTTTCGTGTTTAAAAATTTTTTTTGTTTTTAATGGAAAAGCAGTGTGGTCTAAGAAATTACTTACTAACCGTCAGTTACCATGAACTATTTGATCAACTTCAAAATCCATACAGAGATCATTGAAATGTTGATCTTTTTCTGCGTTGCCAAAAGTGTTGCATTCAAAATTCTTCACAGTCTCACGAACTGTAATTCAACAAATATAAGATATTTTTCAACTAATGTGAAGAGCACGTTGAAAACTCATAACAGATCGAAGTTACTTTTCAAATAAGGGGGGGGACTGCCCCCTTTTCAACACCCTGCTCGTTAAACGAAAGTTTTTTAGTGCTTTGGAAAATTTTTTTTTTCAATTGCAAATTTTCTTTAAAAATTTGGAAAAAAGCCAACTTCACAATAAAGAGTAAGGAGTTAAGGATGAGACAGACTTTTGATCTTTTACATAGTTAAATCAAAAAAAAAAACAAGTTTTTTTTTTAACTGAAAGTAAGGAGAATAGAATTCACTAAGTTTTTAGTTAGCAGTGTAATAACATGAGTGAACAAGTTGAGTTAGAAATATTCTTTTATTGCAACTGTTCTATTTGTTAAGGACATTTTCATGATTTTGAACATTCACATGAACCTACTGCATGTTTAGACAGCTTAGAGGCAGAGACAGATGAGAAGAATCTGGAGGAAATGAGAAGAAAAATTATATGTGACACGGAGAGAAATTAATACCGGTGGCAAGTATGTTCACATAAAAGAAGGATTGATATGATAGAAAAGGAAGATCAAAAGAAGAGACTGGAAAAAGAGGGTTTTCTCTATAGTGTAAAAGACAGCAGTGAAAACCCAATGAAAAATGTATATTAAGCAAAATCTAATTTTGAATATTATGATGATTTGGTTCTGAGAAACGAGAATAAATGGCCATTTAAGTGACAACATAAGAGATTATTCTAGGAAAACAATCTTAAGCAACGGAAACCGTGGTGAAGTAGTTATCATATATGATTTAACGTTAAATCTAATTATTAATATGGATAATGAGTTTTATATTATAATCATACAATAAATTTGTTTGTATTATTTTAATTTTCATATACTTTAATTTGATGTTTAACCTTTTTTTCAAATCGTGTCATATTCTATGGCGGTCTGGGAATAACGTGGTCCTATGCTCGTACGCAAATAGCATGGTCCTCTTTAAGGATATCGAATCTCCGTTGCGGGAAGCTTTTGGTTCCTTTACGTGTACGTAAAGGACTGAAATACCCTTACAGGCGTCTTCTTTTCTTCGATATATTTGCTTACTTGGTTATTCAGCGTAAGCAGCGAATTTATGGCAAATCCAGGGAAGAATTTTTTTTTTTGAAACGCTTTCTGGGTCTCATTACAAAAATGACGTTCCTCGCAAAAACATAAGTTGTTACCACAAAATGATTTTCATTCTTAATTAGAAAAAATTAAAAAAAGAAAAAGAAAAGAAAATGAAACTTTCAGGAATGGGTCTACAGGCTAAACACTTCATGATAAAAAAAAGATAGTTTCATTTTTTAAGGTTAATTTAGCTACTTTTGGCTATCTTGGAAAGGGGTTAGGTTAGGAAAATGAAACTTTCAGAGGACCTGTTTGACTAGTTTCTTTTATCATCTATCTCGTGTGACTTACAGCTGATAGAACATTACCAATTATAATTTAGCTACTTTTGGGTGTCTTGGAAAGGGGTTAGGTTAGTAAAATGAGACTTTCAGGAATGGGTCCACAGGCTAAACTGTTCAGGATAAAAAAAGATAGTTTCATTTTTTTTAAGGTTAATTTAGCTACTTCTTGGTATCTTGGCGATGGGTTAGGTTAGAAAAATGGAAAATTCGGGACTGTGGCTGCAGGCTAAACTGTTTATTATAAAAAAAAGATAGTTTAATTTTTAAGGTTAATTTAGCCACTTTTGGCTATATTGGACAGGGGGTAGTTTAGAAAAATGAAACTTTCAGAGGACCTGTTTGACTAGATTCTTTTATCATCTATCTTGTGTGACTTACAGCAGATAGAACATTACCAATTTTACTTTAGCTACTTTTGGCTATCTTGGAAAGGGGGTAGGTTAGTAAAATGAAACTTTCAGGAATGGGTCTACAGGCTAAACAGGTCATGATAAAAAAAGTAGTTTCATTTTTTAAGGTTAATTTAGCTAATTTTGGGTATCTTGGAAATGGCTTCGGATAGGAAAATGAAACTTTCAGGAATGGGTCTACAGGCTAAACAGTTCATGATAAAAAAAAAGATAGTTTCATTTTTTAAGGTTAATTTAGACGAGGTTATGTGCATTCCTTTACGTGTACGTAAAGGACTAACTGAAATACCCTTACAGGCGTCTTATTTTCTTCGATATATTTGCTTACTTGGTTATTCAGCGTAAGCAGCGAATTTATGGCAAATCCAGGGAAGAATTTTTTTTTGAAACGCTTTCTGGGTCTCATTACAAAAATGACCTTCCTCGCAAAAACATAAGTTGTTCCCACAAAAGGATTTTCATTCTTAATTGGAAAAAAAAAGAAAAAAAAAGAAAATGAAACTTTCAGGAATGGGTCTACAGGCTAAACAGTTCATGGTAAAAAAAAAGATAGTTTCATTTTTTAAGGTTAATTTAGCTACTTTTGGCTATCTTGGAAAGGGGTTAGGTTAGGAAAATGAAACTTTCAGAGGACCTGTTTGACTAGTTTCTTTTATCATCTATCTTGCGAGACTTACAGCTGATAGAACATTACCAATTCTACTTTAGCTACTTTTGGCTATCTTGATAAACAAAAAATCGCGAAGAAAGGAAACGAGGACAATTAACAGCCAGTGAAAAAATTGAAAAATTATGCAAATATTTCGGTCAAGACCTCCGCTTGACCGTCCTCAGTGCAGAATAAAACTGATAAAAATATAAAAACCAAACCTTAAAATAAAAACACGAAACTAAAATTGGACGACCCTTTCCTAGTAACGGTGAAAGGGTAACTGAATAAAAAACACAAGTCTAAATGGCATTTCAGAATTTCATTTTGCGTAAAGCACTTTTAAAGGCTGATCACTTTCCAGTTTGATTGTTATCGGAGACTCTATTCGATTGCACAATATAACTTTGTGGATGTATGTAAAAACGATCAGAATTAATAATTTTGTCATAAATGGGACTTAGAAAAATTTCTCCAGTGTCTCTATTGAGAGCTACCTTTTGGTGAATGTGCTTTTTATTTCAACTGCCTCCCTGAAAACTTGCGTGAGACCTTTAACGGGGGCAACGATAGAGGCCTCGTCAAACAAAATGAAATGGTGTGGATTCTCGTACACATGTTGCGCCAAGGCGGAATCAAAAACCTCAGGCCTTTGGCGTAACCTCATTGCCTTGTCAATTGAGGACTTGTGCTCAGATAACCTCTCCCCCAATTGCTGTTGGGTTCTACCAACATAAAAACAGCCACAAGAACAAGGAATTCTATAAACACCACTACCCAGAATGGGGCTGGTTTTATCTGGAATCCTTAAAAAACATAAACTTAGCGTCGCCTTTAAAAATTCAAATATTACACAGAACTTTTTTAACAACGGCAAAGATAAAACCAGCCCCATTCTGGGTAGTGGTGTTTATAGAATTCCTTGTTCTTGTGGCTGTTTTTATGTTGGTAGAACCCAACATCAATTGGGGGAGAGGTTATCTGAGCACAAGTCCTCAATTGACAAGGCAATGAGGTTACGCCAAAGGCCTGAGGTTTTTGATTCCGCCTTGGCGCAACATGTGTACGAGAATCCACACCATTTCATTTTGTTTGACGAGGCCTCTATCGTTGCCCCCGTGAAAGGTCTCACGCAAGTTTTCAGGGAGGCAGTTGAAATAAAAAAGCACATTCACCAAAAGGTAGCTCTCAATAGAGACACTGGAGAAATTTTTCTAAGTCCCATTTATGACAAAATTATTAATTCTGATCGTTTTTACATACATCCACAAAGTTATATTGTGCAATCGAATAGAGTCTCCGATAACAATCAAACTGGAAAGCGATCAGCCTTTAAAAGTGCTTTACGCAAAATGAAATTCTGAAATGCCATTTAGACTTCTGTTTTTTATTCAGTTACCCTTTCACCGTTACTAGGAAAGGGTCGTCCAATTTTAGTTTCGTGTTTTTATTTTAAGGTTTGGTTTTTATATTTTTATCAGTTTTATTCTGCACTGAGGACGGTCAAGCGGAGGTCTTGACCGAAATATTTGCATAATTTTTCAATTTTTTCACTGGCTGTTAATTGTCCTCGTTTCCTTTCTTCGCGATTTTTTGTTTATCATGATTAGCCAGTGTGGTCTCAGAAATTATTTTGGCTATCTTGGAAAGGGGTTAGGTTAGGAAAATGAAACTTTTAGGAATGGGTCTACAGGCTAAACAGTTCATGATAAAAAAAAGATAGTTTCATTTTTTAAGGTTAATTTAGCTACTTTTGGCTATCTTGGAAAGGGGTTAGGTTAGAAAAATGAAACTTTCAGGAATGGGGCTGCAGGCTAAACTGTTCATTGTAAAAAAAAGATAGTTTCATTTTTAAGGTTAATTTAGCCACTTTTGGCTATCTTGGAAAGGGGTTAGGCTAGGAAAATGAAACTTTCAGAGGACCTGTTTGACTAGTTTCTTTTATCATCTATCTTGCGTGACTTACAGCTGATAGAACATGACCAATTCTACTTTAGCTACTTTTGGCTATCTTGGAAAGGGGTTAGGTTAGGAAAATGAAACTTTCAGGAATGGGTCTACAGGCTAAACAGTTCATGATAAAAAAGATAGTTTCATTTTTTAAGGTTAATTTAGACGAGGTCTTTTTTTTATCATGAACTGTTTAGCCTGTAGACCCATTCCTGAAAGTTTCATTTTTCTAACCTAACCCTTTTCCAAGATAGCCAAAAGTAGCTAAATTAACCTTAAAAAATGAAACTATCGTTTTTTTTATCATGAACTGTTTAGCCTGTGGACCCATTACTGAAAGTTTCATTTTTCTAACCTAACCCCTTTCCAAGATAGCCAATACACGCTAAAGTAAAATTTGTACTTTTCTATCAGCTTCAACTCTCACATGATATATGATAAAAGAAACTAGTCAAACAGGTCCTCTGAAAGTTTCATTTTCCTAGCCTAACCCCTTTCCAAGATAGCCAAAAGTAGCTAAATTAACCTTAAAAAATGAAACTATCTTTTTTTTTTTTTACCATGAACAGTTTAGCCTGTAGACCCATTCCTGAAAGTTTCATTTTTCTAACCTAACCCCTTTCCAAGATAGCCAAAAGTAGCTAAATTAACCTTAAAAAATGAAACTATCTTTTTTTACCATGAACAGTTTAGCCTGTAGACCCATTCCTGAAAGTTTCATTTTTCTATCCTAACCCCTTTCCATGATAGCCAAAAGTAGCTTAAGTAGAATTGGCAATGTTCTGTCAGCTGTAAGTCTCGCAAGATAGATGATAAAAGAAACTAGTCAAACAGGTCCTCTGAAAGTTTCATTTTCCTAACCTAACCCCTTTCCAAGATAGCCAAAAGTAGCTAAATTAACCTTAAAAAATGAAACTATCTTTTTTTTTATCATGAACTGTTTAGCCTGTAGACCCATTCCTGAAAGTTTCATTTTCTTTTTCTTTTTTTTTTCTTTTTTCCAATTAAGAATGAAAATCCTTTTGTGGGAACCACTTATGTTGTTGCGAGGAATGTCATTTTTGTAATGAGACCCAGAAAGCGTTTCAAAAAAAAAATTCTTGCCTGGATTTGCCATAAATTCGCTGCTTACGCTGAATAACCAATTAAGCAAATATATCGAAGAAAAGAAGAAGCCAGTAAGGGTATTTCAGTTAGTCCTTTACGTACACGTAAAGGAATGCACATAACCTCGTCTAAATTAACCTTAAAAAATGAAACTATCTTTTTTATCATGAACTGTTTAGCCTGTGGACCCATTACTGAAAGTTTCATTTTCCTAACCTACCCCCTTTCAAAGACAGACACAACACTAGAAATTAAAATGTTGCCTTTTATGTATGATTTAAGGCACACGTGATCTATTATAGAATAAAAAATTAAAACAGGTCTTCTGAAAGTTTCATTTTAAAAAACTATCCCCTGCCCAATATAGATAACAGTGTATAAATTAAACTTAAAAAATTAAGATACCTTTTTTTTTTACCATGAACAGTTTAGCCTGCAGCCCCATTCCTGAAAGTTTTATTTTTCTAACCTAACCCCTTTCCAAGATAGCCAAAAGTAGCTAAATTAACCTTAAAAAATGAAACTATCTTTTTTTATCATGAACTGTTTAGCCTGTATAACCATTCCTGAAAGTTTCATTTTTCTAACCTAACCCCTTTCCAAGATAGCCAAAAGTAGCTAAAGTAGAATTGGTAATGTTCTATCAGCTGTAAGTCACGCAAGATAGATGATAAAAGAAACTAGTCAAACAGGTCCTCTGAAAGTTTCATTTTCCTAACCTAACCCCTTTCCAAGATAGCCAAAAGTAGCTAAATTAACCTTAAAAAATGAAACTATCTTTTTTTATCATGAAGTGTTTAGCCTGTAGACCCATTCCTGAAAGTTTCATTTTCTTTTCTTTTTCTTTTTTTTTAATTTTTTCTAATTAAGAACGAAAATACTTTTGTGGGAACAACTTATGTTTGTGCGATAAATATCATTTTTGTAATGAGACCCAGTAAGTGTTTCAAAAAAAAAATTCTTCCCTGGATTTGCCATAAATTTGCTGCTTACGCTGAATTACCAAGCAAGCAAATATATCGAAGAAAAGAAAACGCGTGTGTGGGTAATTCAGTCCTTTACGTACACGTAAAGGAACCAAAAGCTTCCCGCAACGGAAATTCAATATCCTTAAAGAGGTCCATGCTATTTGCATACCAGTATAGGACCAAGTTATTCACAGACCACTATACAATATGACACGATTTTAAAAAAGGCTAAACATCAAATTAAAGTATATGAAAATTAAAATAATACAAACAAATTTATTTTATGATTATAATATAAAACACATTATACATATTAATAATTAGATTTAACGTTAAATCATATTTGAGAACTCTTCCACCATGGTTTCCGTTGTTTAAAATCCTTTTCGTAGAATGACCTCTTATGTTGTTTCTTAAAGGGACACTTTTTCTCTTCTCTTAGAACATTATCATCATAATAATCCGAGTTATATCTTGCTTTATATACATTTTTCATTGGGTTTTCACTGCTGTCTTTTACACTATAGAGAAAGCCCTCTTTTACCAGTCTCTTCTTTTGATCTTCCTTTTCTATCATATCAATCCTTCTTTTAAGTGAACATACTTGCAACCGGTATAAATTTCTCTCCATGTCACATATAATTTTTCTTCTCGTTTCCTCCAGATTCTTCTCATCTGTCTCTGCCTCTATGCTGTCTAAACATGCAGTAGGTTCATGAGAATGTTCAAAATCATGAAAATGTCCTTTACAAATAGAACAGTTGCAATAAAAGGATATTTCTAACTCAACTTGTTCACTCATGTTATTACACTGCTAACTAAAAACTTAGTGAATTCTATTCTCCTTACTTTCAGTTAAAAAAAAAAACTTTTTTTTTTATTTAATTATGTAAAAGATCAAAAGTCTGTCTCATCCTTAACTCCCAACTCTTTATTGTGAAGTTGGCTTTTTTCCAAATTTTTAAAGAAAATTTGATATTGAAAAAAAAAGATTTTTCAAAGCACTAAAAAACTTTCGTTTAACGAGCAGGGTGTTGAAAAAGGGGCCGTCCCCCCCCCCCTTATTTACCAATTAACTTCGATCTGTAATGAGTTTTAAACTTACTCTTTACTTTAGTTGAAAAATCTTTTATATTTGTTTAATTACAGTTCGCGAGACTGTAAAGAATTTTGAATGCAATACTTTTGGCAACGCCGAAAAAAGATCAACATTTCATTGATCTGTTTGGATTTTGATGTTGATCAAATAGTTCATGATAGCTGACGGTTAGTATGGAGAAATTATAACGTATATGAGGAGATTTGTCCACTCCTCACATTTTGATCAAATGTCTTTGGAAGAAGGGTAGCGAAAAAAAAGGCTATATTATTTTTTTTTTTTTAGATCGGGAGCCTAGATTGGATGATTATCATTACATAACACACAATGGGTATTATGAAGTATGGCGATGGCGTAATCATTTTTATCGTATACTAAGAAGAAAACTACGTGAAAGCGAGATAGAGACGTTAGCACCTGGATGGAAGAACGAGGAAAAAAAATTGTCTTTTTTTGTGCACTAATATACTTTAAATAAAGCTGATTTACTTGTTTGAATGAAGTCCTATTCCTACAAGTTAAGTTAGAATGAAAATCAAGAATTTATGCGCAGTTTTAACTAGCTAAGGCTATATTTGTTAAAGATGGAGCCATTTTCTTTGATTTTGAAAATCATTCATTTTTTATAGAAAACTGCAATAGTTTCACGGGAAATGCTGACCGAAGTTTATTTATATGGAGAATAATGAAATTTCTCCATTGTGTATGCAAGAGGTGACTTCTAAAAAAAAATAAGTATTTTCAACAAGTAATAAAAATAAGCATTTTCAACATGGAATAAGGAGCATCATTAAAACTAAGACAAATAGAAATTATCCGGTATATGAAGTGAACTGCAACCTCCCAAATACCTTGATCTTTATGCTCGACTTTAACTTCTCTTCCCAATTAAATTAAAAAATAAGCATTTTCAACTGGAAATAGGGAACATCATTAAAAACTAAGATGAATGCAAATTATCCCGTATATGAAGCGAGCTGCCCCCTCCGAAATACCTTGCTCTTTATGCTAGACGTTTGGGTAATAGCTATAAAATACATTTAAAAAATGTATATGTGGAGGAGGTATTCTTTAACTGAATCCCAAGCTTCTGAATCCCCCATGCAACTGAACCCTCTTTAACTGAACCCTCATGTAACTGAACCCTCCTTAGCTATCTGATAAATGATGCTTACCATAGAAGTTGCACGGGCTTACAGTGAAAAAATTTTTTTTTTGACGGTCTTTTTAATACATTATCTTTATGTATATAAGATTGATCGTGAAGTAATAATTTATATTATATATTATAATTTATAGATTAATAAACTGATTTAGTCGATGGAATGAAGTCCTATTCCTAGAAGTTAAGTTAGAATAAAAGAATGAGGTATAATGTTTACCAGGATATTGAATAAGTACCATTTTTCACCCTATCCACAAAACTCAAGTCCTCCTAGCATTTTTTAAACTAAATACTTACCTCCGTTCTCCCCTCCCCAGATGTGTATTATACAGACCACATCGGAGAGGTAAAGCTAGGTCAAGTCGCAATGTCATTCATTTGGCTTTTGTGTATGCCCAGTTGTTTTTGTGTGGGTTCCATTGTAACTGAATCCCCGTGTAACTGAACCCCCCGTGCAACTGAACCCTCGTGCTACTGAACCCTCGTGCAACTCGACCCTATTTAACTAAACCTCTGTGTAACTGTACTCTCCTTTAACTGAACTCTCGTGCAACTCAACCCTCCATGCAACCCATCTCCCTCAAAACACTTCAGTCATTTCTCGTTAAATTGACAATACTCTCCAAAACATCACTTGTGTATTATACAGTACATAATTACGGCATCTCCTCCAATTCGCAAATCCCATTACCCCTTTTTTTGCAAAGGTTAATCAAACATTTCCGATTGTAAAAGCATTAAAAAATTTTCCAATCACTAATTACTCCTTTTTTTGCAAATGCTAAACAAAAAAAAACCTGTCTGCTTTTCAAAATTTTCGTATAAATCTGGTAAATTGCGTCAGAACAACTTGTCCTTTATAACACGTTATGCAAGGTCCAGAATAATACAGGAAGGAACATAAAGTAGTAGAAGTATAATGCCATGTGAGGAACCACCGCTCTCTCACCGTTTGACCCCAAAAAAATGGCTGTTACCTCATAAAAACCAGTCTGCTAAGGCAAGTACCGTTCGTAGTAATAGGTGACTGACCCGTGGTAAGCCAATGTAACGGTTAGACTACACTGTATATTCATACCTCAGGCGAGAGGTATGACAAATTACGCAAACACTACTCGGACTGTGCATTGCCTTACTACTAATAGTATATAAAGTACCACCATTTCCAGATAAGTTTTAGAAGTCTTAGAAAGTGTTTTGTCTAAAGTTACAAGAGAAAATAAAAAGACAGTTATAATGGGTGATTTTAATATTGATCTGTTGAATTCAGATGGCCCTATTGATTTCCTTAACATGATCCTGTCGTCTTATTTATACCATTTAGTATCAATTCCCACGAGAATAACGCCGTCTTCGGCAGCTCTAATAGATAATATTTTTGTTGATGGCTAATCAGAGGCAACGCTATAGCGTTGCCTATAGTAAAGGCCATACGGCTCTAATGTTTTATTATTTATTATTTTTTCCCAGGATTACTTCATATGGAAGAAGGTAGAAACTTCAAAAGTGGCCGTATTAATTTGAAATCGAGAGTTCTATTGCCCCTTTTCAGGATCACAAGGTAATGGAAGGCAACTCACACTACCTCTACTCCCATTATTTCTCCAAACATACCCAATCAAAACGTTGAGATAATCATTTTGTTCAACATAGTTGATTCTCAGATAGAAATTATATTTCTGAGGAAGACAATCCCCCATATCCCTCAGGGCAAGGGCTGGAAGTTATACCCTGGGGGCATATAAGGTTTTTATAGAAAGCTTTGTCATAGAAACTTCAAAAAGGACACATTCGATTGGAAATTCAAAGGGCTAGTGCCCTTTTTAATAGTCAAAAGTGATTGGAGAGAATCTAACCCCCCTCTCACGCCCGCCCACCTTTTCCCCAAACACATCCAATCAAAATTTTGAGATACCCATTTTGTTCAACGTGGTTGAAAATTCAGAAAATTAGGTCAGCCCTGAAGGTAAGGGTTGTAAGTTATGCCCTGTGGGCATATAAGGTTAGAAAGTGTTGTCCTAGAAACTTCAGAAAGGGCCCATTCGATTGGAAATTTAAATGGATAGATCCGTTTTTAATAGTCGAAAGGGATTGGAAGGCAACTAACACCCCTTCCACGCCCAACATTTCCCCAAGCACATCCAATCAAGATTTTGATATAGCCATTTTGTTCAACATAGTTGAAAGTTCTGGAAATTATATGTTTGAGGAGGACACTCCCCCCAAAGTTTTCAGGGGCAAGGGATATAAGTTATGCCCTGGGGTCATATATGGTTCTTATAGAAAGAATGCTCGTACAAACTTCAGAGAGGGCTCGTTTGATTGGAAATTGAAAGTTCTAGTTCACTTTTTAAGCGTCAAAAGATATTGGAGGGTAACCAGCTTCCCCCCCTCCCCAAACCCTTTTTTCCCAAATGCATCCAATAAAAATTTTAAGATAGCTATTTTGTTGAAAATAGTTTATAGATCATATAACAAAAATTCCAGTGTCGACACAGCCCCCCCACCAGCTCCCCCCCCCCCCAAACCCTACTTTCCCAAATGCATCCAATAAAAATTTTAAGATAGCTATTTTGTTGAAAATAGTTTATAGATCATATAACAAAAATTCCAGTGTCGACACAGCCCCCCAGGGCCCGGGGGCAGGTGTTGTAAGTTATACCATAGGGGCATATGTTTGGTCGTATGGAAGGGATGCTTGTATAAATTCCAAAGAGGGATCATTTGATTGGAAAATGAAAATTTTAGGTCCCTTTTTAAAAGCCAATAGAAATTGAAGGAAAACAAGCCCCCCCCTCTCCACGCCCTTTTTTCCTCAAACCCTTTCGATAAGCACTTTGAGATAGTCTTTTTTTTAAAAATAGTTCAAAGACCATGTAACAAAAACTCCGGGTTCGACACAGCCCCCCAGGGCCCGTGGGCAGGTTTTGTATGTTATGCCCTGGGGGAATATATGGTTCTTATTGAAGGGAATTTCGTAAAAACTTCAGAGATGGCTCATTTGATTGGAAATTAAAAGTTCTAGTTCATTTTTTACAGTCAAAAGAGATTAGAGGTCAACTAGCCCCCCCCCCCCTCCCATGCCCCTTTTTCCTCAAATGCATCCAATAAAATTTTTAGATGGCCATTAAGCTAAAAATGGCTCCAAAGTCAGATAAAAAAAACTCAGGTGTCGTCACAACCCCCCAGGACCCGGGGGCAGGCGTTGTAAGTTATGCCCTGGGGCATATAATGTTTTTATGAAAGGGATGCTCGTATAAACTTCAGAGAGGGCTCATCTGATAGGAAATTGAAAGTTCAAGCTCACTTTTTAATAGTCAAAAGAGAACCGAGGGCAGCTAGCTCCCCCCCTCCACGCCTTCTTTTTCCAAACCCATCTGATGAAAATTTTGATATAGACATTCTGTCTAAAATATTTCAAAGGTCGGATAAGGAAAACTCCGATGTCAATACAACCCCCAGGGCCCAGGGGAAGGCCTTCTAAGTTATACCCTAAGGGCATGCATGGTTCTTATGAATGGGATGCTCGTATCAACTTCATAGAGGGCTCATTTGATTGGAAATGGAAAGTTCTAGTTCACTTTTTTAAGAGCCAAGAGAGTTAAGGGCAACTAGCCCCCCCCCCAAGCCCTTTTTCCCCAAACCCATCCACTACAAATTTTGAGATAGCCAGTTTTTTGGAAATTGTTAAAAAATTAGATAACAAAACCTCCCGCCAGGGCCTGCGGGATAGGCGTTGTAAGTGTTGTCCTGTGGGGGTTTATGGGTCTTATGAAAGGGATGCTCGTATAAACTTCAGAGAGGGCTCATTTGACTGGAAATTGAAAGTTCTAGTTCAATTTTTAAGAGTCAAAAGATATTCGATGGGAATTAGCCCCCCCCACACCCTTTTTCCCCAAGCCCATCCGATAAAATTTTTATAATAGCCATTTGATTATATATAGTTCAAAGAACAGATAAGAAAAATTCCTTTGTCGACACAACCCCCCAGGGCCCGGAGGCAGGCGTTATGAGTAATGCTCTAGGGGCATATATAGTTCTTATGGAAGTGGTGCTGGTATAAACTTCGGAGAGAGCTCATTTAATTGGAAATTAAAAGTTCTTGTTCACTTTTTAGGAGTCAAAGAGATCGGAGGGCAACTAGCCCCCCCCCCACACCCTCCTCCACGCCCTAAATGCCTCAGATAAAAATTTTGGGATAAACATCTTGTTAAAAATAGTTTTATTAAAAAAAGATCAGATAACAAAAAACTCCGGTGTCGATACAGCCCCTCAGGGCCCGGGGGTAGGCGTTGTAAGTTGTGCCCTGGGGGCATATATGGTTGTTATGGAAGGGATGCTCGTATAAACTTCATAGAAAGCTCATTTGATTGGAAACTGAAAATTGTAATTCACTTTTTAAGACTCAAAAGTGATTGGAGGGCAGCTAGCCTCCCCCCACACTCTATTTATTTTTTTTCCCAGAGGCACTTAATATAGAAGGGGTCGTCATGTAAACTTAAAAGAGGGCTCATTCGATTGGAAATAGAGAGTTCTAGTGTCCTTTTCAAGAGTCAAAAGTGACTGTAGGGCAACTGCCCCCCTCCAAGCCCTTTTTCTCAAAATACATCTGATAAAAATTTGAGGTAGTCATTTTGTTAAAAATAGTTCAAAGATCATATAACAAAACGTCCTTTACATATGGTCATTTCGTTAAAAATAGTTCAAAGGTCAGATAAGAAAAACTCCCGTGTCGACACCCCCCCCCCTCAGGGCCCGAGGAAGGCGTTGTAAGTATTGTTCTGGGGGCATATATGGTTCTTATGGAAGGTATGCTAGTATAAACTTCGGAGAGGGCTCATATGATTGGAAATTGAAAGTTTTCGCTCACTTTTTAAGGGTCAAAAGAGATCGGAGGGCCACTATCCCCCCTCTACAATCCCTATTGGCGTCAAACCCATCCAATACGAACTGGGAGGGAACCATTTTTTCAAAATAGGTCAATGGTCAGGTAACGAAAACTCCGGTGTCGATACATCCCCCCAGGGCCGGGGGGCAGGCCGTGTCAGCTTTGCCCAGGGGCAGTATGTGATTCTTATGAAAGGGATGCTCGTACAAACTTCAGAGAGGGTTCATTTGAATGGAAATTTAAAGATGTAGTTCATTTTCTCAGAGTGAAAAAAGATCGGTGGGCAACTCCGATCTTTTCCCTCTCGCCCTCCACGCCTTTGGGTTTATCGGATGGATAAACCCATCCGATAAAAACTTAGGGTGACCATTTTATTAAAAAATAGTTAAACCATCAGATATTCAAACTCCGGGATCGACACAACTCCCCAGGGCCCAGGGACAGGCGTTGTAAGTTATACTCTGGGGATGTATATGGTTCTTATAGAAGGGATACTCGTATAAACTTCAGAGAGGGCTCATTTGATTGAAAATAGAGCGTTCTAGTTCACTTTTAAGGAGTCAAAAGAGACCAAAGGTTAATTAGCCCCCCCCCCTCCGCCCTCACCCTTTTCCCCAAACCCTTCCGCTAAAAATTTTGAGATAACCCTTTTGTTATAAATAGTTCAAACATCAGATAATAAAAACTCCGAGGTTGACACAAACTCATTTTTTCACTTAGGTATCGTTACTTTGATACCAGTTTCGATACTCTGATTAACATTTTGATTTTTTTTTTCTTAAGTTTGATTTTGAACTAAGGAATTTTTAAAACTTGAAGCTTTTTGCAATCAAAAACGAACAAAAATTAATTAAAAAAAAACTTTCCGAAAAATACGTTTTTCAAAGAAAATTAAAGGCCATTTTAAACATAAGCTCAGCAGATACAAATACCTTTTAAAATTCAAACTCAAAACGACCAGAAATTACTATTAAAGAATAAATGAAACCTAAAACGAAAAGAAATCAAACAAACAATCAATGCAAACAAACATACAATAGATATTAATGTAAATTACTAAATAAATCTTAAAACGAGTGAAACTTAAATTGAATATGCAAATCAAGCTTGAAACGAACAAAAATCACTACAAACAAGAGTTTGGGTATGACCTCCTTCTCTCACTGTAAAAGTCTAAAACCTACTGCGTCATTGGCGCTTTACTGAAAACTATATAGATTTTCATATTCAATTTAAGTTTCACTCGTTTTAATATTTATTTATTAATTTACATTAATATCTATTGTATGTTTGTTTGCATTGATTGTTTATTTAATTTCTGTTCGTTTTATTTCTGTTCGTTTTGGGTTTCATTTATTCTTTAATAGTAATTTCTGGTCGTTTTGAGTTTGAATTTTAAAAGGTATTTTTATATGCTGATCTTAAGTTTAAAACGGCCTTTACTTTTCTTTGAAAAACTTATTTTTCGGAAAGTTTTTTTAATTGAATATTAAAAGATTGTTCGGCTGACGTTCATATTAATGATGGATCAGACCACCTTATGTTGATTGGCAAACTTGACATATTAAATATCAGACCACCAAAATATAAGCTAAAGTATCGAAATTTATCAGAAAATAGTTTAAAAAAACTAGCTGAAAATTTAGGCCATGTTGATTTTTCGGAAGCTTTTAAAAGTGAGTGTGCAAAGGAGGCTTATAATTTGTTTCTGGATACATCTCTTACGGAGTTTGATAAGTGGTATCCAACTAAACAGGTAAGAGAGGAAAAAAATATTCCAAGGAAGGAATGGATGACGAATGGTATCCTTACTTCTGTAAAAATGAAGAATAGTTTGTATAAAGATTATCTAAAAGACCTCACGGATCAGAAACTCTGAATTTTCAAAGAATACCGAAATTGACTGAATAAAATAAAAAGGTATGCTGAAAAATCATATTATGAAAAAAAATTTGATCAAATTAAAGGAAATATGAAGAAGACTTGGATAAAAATTAATAAAGTACCATAATAAAGGCCATAAGAAAGAAAAGGAGCAAATAAAAAAGATGACTTTTGGTGATAAAATTGTTAATGATCCGAAAGAAATTGCGGAAAATTTTTGTAAGTATTTTTCAGAGGAAGGTTCCAAACTGTGCCATGAACCTGCTAAAAGATCATTAAGTTCGCTTGTCTCAAAATTACCGCCTTGAAATTTAACTTCTGAATTACTATCTACGGAGCATGATAGATGTTAAATAAATGAAGTAGGTATGAAAATGAAATCACAATCTTGTGGGATTGATAAAGTTTTTCTAAAGATAGTTTAAGCAACTAAAAAAAATTGTCATCCCTATTTTTGTTTATTCAATAAATTTGTTACTTGAAAAGGGAACTTTCCCAGAAAGGCTTAAAGTGGTACATGAATTACCCCTTCAGAAAGGAAAGTAAAAAAATGACCCGAGCAATTACCGGCCCATATCCATTCTGCCTTTTTTTTCCCAAGATTTATGAGAAAGTGGTTCATAAAAGAATATATAATCACCTCCAGGAGCAGGATATGCTTTGCAAAACACAGGTGGGTTTTCGGAAAAGACTTTTAACGGATCTTGCCATTTTAAATTTGGTTGATTGGGTGAATGATGCATTTGATAATGGCCTAGTACCGGCAGCATTATTGTTAGACATTAAAAAAGCATTTGATACTATTGATCAGGACAAATTACTTCAGGTTCTCAAATCAACAGGAATACATAACGTACCTTGAAAATGGTTTCATTCGTATTTTAGTAATAGAGCTCACGTTCTGCATAATGTAAACCCAACATCTGAGCGTCATTTATACCCTATGGAGTGCCACAAGGCTCAATACTGGGACCCCTACTTTTTCTGATTTATGTTGACCAAGTAAAATATTATTTGTCTGAAGCCAAAATAATACTTTTTTGCAGGCGTTACACTTCTTTTTGTTGCTTGTGAAAATCTACCTTCTTTGCTTACAAAAATGGAAACAGCTCTCACTGAATTTGTCTCATGGGCTGATTCGGATTATTTAACACTGAATTACAGTACGACAAATTACGTATTATTTTCTAGAATATTGGGTACTTTTGCATTATCCGAGCCTCTCGGCTTAATCACTATAGAGAAGGCATTGATAAAACCCGTTTTTGACATGATAACCGCTGTAGGTTATCATTTTTTGGATTTTAGATGGGAGAAAAAGGTACTTAGGTTAGCTTAGGTATTTAATATATGCAATGCTTTACACCCCCCCCCCTAATGTGCAAATATATAGCCCAAATTTGTTTCTCAACTATTATATATTCATCCTATTACCTTTTATTTCATTAGCATTAACCAAACTCGACTTTTTAGAGAGGCCCGGGTAATGCGAAAGTACCGAATATTGTCAATTCAAAGAGATCTAAAATTAAAAGTAGCTAATCCTATTTTAAATAGAGTAGAAATCAGTAGATATCTTGGATTTGTAGTTGATGAGAATCTTTCATGGAAAGAACATGCGAAATTAGTAGGCAATAAACTTTCAAGGTCCCTAGGAGTCATCCGCCGTCTTAAATTTCGTTTCAAACAGTTCGTGGTAACGAACTATAAGGAGCGACCTGGCTCAATGGTAACCGAAACTCTAGAAAACAGGATTTTGATACCAATAGATACATCAAAAGAATCAGATTTTAATGCTGATTTCAAATATATAAGTATTATCAAGTTTAGTCCTATCAATCAAAAGTTACGCGCCTGAAAAAATTTGGCTGTTTTTCGAAAAAAGGGGGAAAGACCCCCTAAAAGTTATAGAAACCCAATGAAAATCACACCATCATATTCAGCGTATCCGAGAATCCTACTGTATAGGTTTCAAGGTTCTACGTACAAAAATGTGGAATTTTGCATTTTTGTCAGAAGAAAGGTCACGGATGCGTGTTTATTTGTTTTTTTTTTGTTTTTTCCTTTTTT
The DNA here is from genome assembly GCF_049724085.1 of Artemia sp. Qi Xiang Cuo. Classification (NCBI taxonomy): domain Eukaryota; kingdom Metazoa; phylum Arthropoda; class Branchiopoda; order Anostraca; family Artemiidae; genus Artemia; species Artemia sp. Qi Xiang Cuo. The sequence goes on along the minus strand of NC_142794.1, from coordinate 102,119,718 downwards.
CCCAGGGGTGATCGTATCGACCCAGTGGTTCTAGAATATTGCAAGAGGGCTCATTGGAACGGGAATCAAAAGTTCTAGTGCCTTTGTTAAGTGACCAAAAAAATGGAGGGCAACTAGGCCCCTCTCATGCTCATTTTTCCACAAAGTCACCCGATCAAAATTTTGAGATAGCCATTTTGTTCAGCATGGTCGAAAAGATGATAACTATGTCTTTTAGGATGACTTAATCCCCCGAAGTCCTCGGGGGGAGGGCTGAAATTTACTTTACCCAATGTTAACATATAGTATTGGTTATTGGGAAGTACACAGACGTTTTCAGGGGGGGGGGGGTTGTGGTAGTGGGGGGGGGGGTCGGGGGTTATGTGGGAGGATCTTTCCATGAAGGAAGTTTTCATGGGGGAAGGGACATTGCTATGAAGGGGGCGCCGGATTTCCCAGCATTATTTAAAAAAAGATCAGAAATTAAATAAAAAAAACAGAGTTTAAATAAAAGTTTTACAACTAAAAGTAAGCAGCAACATCAAAATTTAAAATGAACAGAAAATATTACGTATATGATTGGGTTCACCCCCTAGTCAATACCTCGCTCTTTAAGCCGAAGATTTTTTAGTACTTTCATAAGAGCTATTTATTTTAATTAACAGTTTTTGTGATGAAGCGGTCATTTTTAAAGAATTGTAACAACATTCGAACCTTAGTTTAAAGAGCAAGGTATTGACTAGGGGGTGAACCCCCTAATATACTTATTAAAAATATATGAATATAGAAGCTCGTTACGTAAGCTAATTCGTAAGTTACGTATGATTATTACTAATCAAAACGTTCGTAAATAAAATTAAACAAGTTTCGAGAAAGTCATTTAACCAAATAAAAGTAAAATTAATATTTAAATTTTGTTTTAATTATTCATGTACGGTGAGCCGAAATCAAAACCTGCATTAATTCAAAAACGTTCAAAAATTAAATTAAAAGAAACAAGTTTTTTTTAATTGAAAGTAAGGAACGACGTTAAAACTTAAAACGAACAGAAATTATTCTGTATATGAAAGGGGCTATTCCCTCCTCAATACCTCACTCTTTACGCTAAAGTTTTTTATTGTTTTAAAAAATAAAGTTGTGTGACAGATTCAAACTGTAGCGTAAAGAGCGAGGTATTGAGGAGGGGACAGCCCCTTTCATATACGAAAAAATTTCTGTTAGTTTTAAGTTTTAACGTCGTTGTAAATAAGTAGTATAACGTTGATAAAAAAAAAATGTATTCACACTGACACTTAGAATTTGTCAATTTTATCCTATGTGTCTGAGAAAAGGATGTTGATATAGAATTTAGTTACCTTGATACTCATATTTTGTCAATTTTATCCGACATATCCGATTAAGGATATTGTTATAGCATTTATTCATTCTGAAATTTAGATTTTGTCAATTTTTTCCGACATATCCGACAAAGGATGTTGATAATGAATTTATTCATTCTGTAATTCAGATTTTGTCAATTTTATCCTATGTATCAGAGAAAAAGATGTTGATAAAAAAAATTATTCACTCTGACACTTAGATTTTGTCAATTTATCCGACATATCCGATAAAGGATGTTGTTAAAGCATTTATTTATTCTGAAATTTAGATTTCGTCAATTTTATTTGATGTATCTAACAAAGAATGTTGATAATAAAAAAAATTATTCACTCTGGCACTTTTATTTTATCAATTTTATTCGATGTATATGGCAAAGGATGTTTTAAAAAAAAATATTCACGCTGATACTTTGATTTTGTCAATTCTATCCAACATATCTGACAAAGGATGTTGATAATGAATTTATTCATTCTGAAATTTAGATTTTGTCAATTTTATCGGATGTATCTGCCAAAGGATGTTGATAAAAAAATTTATTCACTCTAACAATTAAAATTTGTCAATTTTATCCTATGTATCTGAGAAAAGGATGTTGATATAGAATTTAGTCACTCTGATACTTAGATTATGTCAATTTTATCCGACATATCCGATAAAGGATGTTGTTAAAGTATTTATTCATTCTGAAATTTCGATTTTGTCAATTTTATTTGATGTATCTGACAAAGGATGTTGATAAAAAAATTATTCACTCTGACACTTATATTTTTGTAAATTTTATCCGACATATCCGATAAAGGATGTTGATAATGAATTTATTCACTCTGAAATTTAGATTTTGTCAATTTTATTTGATGTATCTGACAAAGGATGTTGATAAGAAAAAATGTATTCATACTGACACTTAGAATTTGTCAATTTTATCCTTTGTGTCTGAGAAAGGGATGTTGATATAGAATTTAGTCACTCTGATACTTAGATTTTTTCAATTTTATCCGACATATCCGACAAAGGATGTTGATAATGAATTTATTCATTCTGAAATTCAGATTTTGTCAATTTTATCCTATGTATCCGAGAAAAGGATGTTGATAAAAAAATTATTCACTCTGACACTTAGATTTTGTCAATTTTATCCGACATATCCGATAAAGAATGTTGTTAAAGCATTTATTTATTCTGATATTTATATTTTGTAAATTTTATTTGATGTATCTGATAAAGAATGTTGATAATAAAAAAAATTATTCACTCTGGCACTTTTATTTTATCAATTTTATTCGATATATCTGGCAAAGGATGTTGTTAAAAAAAAATATTCACTCTGATACTTAGATTTTGTCAATTTTATCCGACATATCCGACAAAAGATGTTGATAAAGAATTTATTCATTCTGAGACTTAGATTTTGTCAATTTTATCCGATGTATCCGCCAAAGGATGTTGATAAAAAATTTATTCACTCTAACACTTAGAATTTGTAAATTTTTTCCTATGTATCTGAGAAAAGGATGTTAATATAGAATTTAGTCATTCTGATAGTTATGTTATGTCAATTTTATCCGACATATCCGATAAAGGATGTTGTTAAAGCATTTATTCATTCTGAAATTTCGATTTTGTCAATTTTATTTGATGTATCTGACAAAGGATGTTGATAAAAAAAATTATTCACTCTGACACTTATATTTTTGTAAATTTTATCCGACATATCCGATAAAGGATGTTGATAATGAATTTATTCACTCTGAAATTTAGATTTTGTCAATTTTATTTGATGTATCTGACAAAGGATGTTAATAAGAAAAAATGTATTCATACTGACACTTAGAATTTGTCAATTTTATCCTTTGTGTCTGAGAAAAGGATGTTGATATAGAATTTAGTCACTCTGATACTTAGATTTTGTCAATTTTATCCGACATATCCGGCAAAGGATGTTGATAATGAATTTATTCATTCTGAAATTCAGATTTTGTCAATTTTATCCTATGTATCCGAGAAAAGGATGTTGATAAAAAATTTATTCACTCTGACACTTAGATTTTGTCAATTTTATCCGACATATCCGATAAAGGATGTTGTTAAAGCATTTATTTATTCTGAAATTTAGATTTTGTCAATTTTATTTGATGTATATGACAAAGAATGTTTATAATAAAAAAAAATTATTCACTCTAGCACTTATACTCTATCAATTTTATTCGATATATCTAACAAAGGATTTTGTTAAAAAAATATTCACTCTGATACTTTAATTTTGTCAATTTTATCTAACATATCCGACAAAGGATATTGATAAAGAATTTATTCATTCTGAAATTTAGATTTTGTCAATTTTATCCGATGTATCTGCCAAAGGATGTTGATAAGAAAATTTATTCACTCTAGCACTTAGAATTTGTCAATTTTATCCTATGTATCTGAGAAAAGGATGTTGATATAGAATTTAGTCACTCTGATACTTAGATTTTGTCAATGTTATCCCATGTGTCTGACAATAGATGTATGCAAATACCTTTTCTTACATCTCCAATGTTTTAATAGAGATTCTAAACGTTTGATATGCTAGCTTAGCTTACTCTAAAAATAATGAACACATAACAATGTAATATTTTTGATGAAATAATGCTATGTAGAATATTAATACAAAAATATATTATGATACATTATTAATATCAATGATTAACTTTGGACATTTTGAATCTGTTCCAAAAAATAGTTCACCATGTTCTCTCTTGATATTATAGCTATTGTCTTCTCTTAGTTTGTAATCAGTAGAATAATCATTATTCCATTTTTATTCATACACAATTTTTACTGTTTTGTCATCAACAGGCTCAATATGCTTTTTGTCTTGGTATTATTTGGTTCAATGACTGTTTAATCAATGGCAGTAACGTTTGCTGGTGCTTTGTTTTTCGTCGATTCATGTTTATATTCCATAGTGATATTTTCTGACAATGCCCGTTTTATTTTTCTGGCAATTTCACTGTCTATTATCACATTATTTTTACACAGGTAACAGTTTCGGCACGTCGACAAGATATGGTTTACGATATTAGTAGAAGAGTAGGCCTTTCTTTTATTGACCTTCCGTAGAATGCTAATAGCCGAAGGCTGACGATTGGATGTATCAGTAGGTAATGTGTTACCTGCAACAGTAGCAAGGAGTTGTCCTCTATCATCAATGATTATTTTTATGTTGGCATTCTCTTTGAGTACAATAATCTCTGGAGATCTCAATCTCGCATAACCACCAACATAAGAGTTGAATTTTTTTGGTATTCTAAAGAAATTTAATTCCTTACTGTCATGACAATGCATGCATACATTTCCAATAGTGCTACCACTTGTACTTGTTTCATAGTTCAAATACTTCTCTTTGTCGGTATTCAATGCTACAGTAACCTTTTTTTGTGAACACACTTTATTAAAATGCTCCATCTCCACTTTTTTTTAAGATATGACTTATTTGTTTATTGTTCAACTACGTAAAAAATACTGATTTAATACATGCGATAGACTAAGTAGTGTAAATAACTGGACATAGAATACCAGTGGGAAAGCCACATCGTGTCTCTGACCAATCATAGAACACTGTTGTTAGAGCCGTAAGCATATTTTGTCGTTTCAAGATACGTACAAAAAAAATCAAAAAATAAATAAGTTGAATAATTTCGAAGTTAAAAAAAATAGTTTGTTTTTATGAAAAAAATATAGAATTTGAAACATCAATCTACATCATTATGAGTATCCAAAAATGGACTTAAGTTTCACATTTGAACCAGAGAATTGTATTTTCAATAATTTTCATACAAAAAACTAGAGTTTACGGTCAAAAACCCTTATTAGTTCAGATTTTACGGAAATTATTTTATTTTTCGATCAAAAAATGGACTTAAGTTTCAAATTTGAACCAGCGAATTGTATTTTCCATAATTTTCTTACAAAAAACTATAGTTTACGGTCAAAAACCCTTATTAGCTCAGATTTTACAGAAATAGTTTATTTTTCGATCCATAAATGGACTTAAGTTTCAAATTTGAAGCAGAGAATTGTATTTTCCATAATTTTCTTACAAGAAACTAGAGTTTACGGTCAAAAACCCTTATTAGCACAGATTTTACGGAAATAGTTCTCACAAATCAAGTTATCAAAAAAATATTCTAATATATTATGTTATAGACAATACTGGTTTATAAAAACTAGAATAGTAATTTAAGTTTGGTTCATCTGATTCGAATACATGTAAAAAAAAAAGTTGAAAAAAATATATCATGTTAAAAAAAAAAAAAAAAAAAAAAAAGGGGGGGGGGCCAGTAAAGAAAAACCACACGGAATCGGGCAACCGAGTCTCTCAAACCCCATAAAGCTCTTTTACAAGATACAAGAACTACTTATTTACAACAAAAATTTCTTTTTTAATGAGCACTAGGTAAAGAAAAACCACACGGAATCAGGCAACAGAGTCTCTCAAACCCCGTAAAGCTCTTTTAAAAGATACAAGAACTACTTATTTAACACAAAAATTTCGTTTTTAATGGGCACCAAGTAAAGAAAAACCACATGGAATCAGCTAACAGGGTCTCTCAAACCCCTTAAAGCTCTTTTAAAAGATACAAAACTACTTATTTAACACAAAAATTTCGTTTTTAATGGGCGCTAAGTAAAGAAAAACCACACGGAATCAGGCAACTGAGTCTCTCAAACCCCTTAAAGCTCTGTTAAAAGATACAAAAACTACTTATTTAAAACAAAAATTTTTTTTGTATTTGTTACAAATTAAATAAAAAGCAGAAGGAATCAGACAGCAGAGTCTCTCAAACCCCGAACAGCTATTTTAAAGGATTCAAATACTAATTATTCAACACAAAAATTTTGTTTTTAATGGGCACTCAGTAAATAAAAACCACAAGGAATCAGGCAACTGAGTCTCAAACCCCTTAAAGCTCTTTTAAAAGATACAAAAACCACTTATTTAACACAAAAATTCCGTTTTTAATGGGCACTAAGTAAAGAAAAACCACACGGAATCAGGCAACAGAGTCTCTCAAACACCTTAAACCTGTTTTAAGAGAAACAAAAACTATTTATTTAACACAAAAATTTCGTTTGTAATGGGCACCAAGTAAAGAAAAATCACACGGAATCAGGCAACTGTGTCTCTCAAACCTCTTAAAGCTTTTTTAAAAGATACAAAAACTACTTATTTAACACAAAAATTTCGTTTTTAAGGCAAGCAAATAGCATGGGAATTCCTATGCACGCAAGCAAATAACATGGGAATTCTTATTCACGCAAGCAAATAACATGGGAATTCCTGTACACCCTAGGAAATAACATGTTTTTATATCATCAACCAAATAACATGGGAATTCCTACTTACGCAAGAAATTAAATGGGAATTCCTATGCATGCAAGCAAATAACATGGTCCTATAGCTGCAAGCAAATAACATTGGAAGTCCTATACACGTAAGCAAATAACATGGGAGTTCCTATACACGCAAGCAAATAACATGGGAATTCCTATACACGCAAGCAAATAACATGGTCCTATAACTGCAAGCAAATAACATGGGAATTCCTATACACGCAAGCATATAACATGGGAATTCCTATACACGCAAGCAAATAACATGGAAATTCCTATACAAGCAAGCAAATAACATGGGAATTCCTATACACGCAAGCAAATAACCTGGTCCTATAGCTGCAAGCAAATAACATGGGAATTCCTATACACGCAAGCAAATAACATGGGAATTCCTATACACGCACGCAAATAACATGGTCCTATAGCTGCAAGCAAATAACATGGGAATTCCTATACACGCAAGCAAATAACATGGGAATTCTAGTGTAATACTCACTCTCTTTGAAAAACCAAACCAGACTATACCCACCAAACCAGATTATACTCACCAAACCAGATTATACCCCCCAAACCAGACTATACCCGTCAAACCAGACTATACCCACCAGAAACCTGTTTGGTACAGGGGCTTATCCAAATTCAATATGCACAATCTACTCATTTCTTCTTTTTCCAACAAATCATCATTTTAACAATTCGATCCAAAGCCTTTTTTAGGAGTTTCAGCCTATTTTTCGATACTATGGGCCCAGTTCGTCTTTTGCTAGGTTGTAGTTACCATTGCAACCACGATATACTCAGCTTTCCAAAATATACTGCCATATTTATCAATCCAGCCTTGGGTCTAAGCTTTCCGTTATAGCTATGGATGTTAGACTCTTACCTTTTATAGAGAAAAGCTTAAATCGGCTAATATAAGAAACTATTAAGAGCCACTGTGTTTGAAACAGTTTTCAAAAAATATTTCGAATAAACCGTGAAGCAGCAGTTTTGTTCCCTTAAAGTTTCAACTTCGCTTTTCACTGTCAGTAGAAACCGATTTTTTTTTCTTTATTTTTCTTTATTTTTATATAATGCTACCATAGGGCCGATGAATAGTCCTTTATTATCAGTTGTTATGGCACAGCGCCTTTAGGACTCTCTCCTCCTGAGAAAGAGGAATGAAGTTCGAATCGCCCTGTAATTGGTCTCTATTTATAATAGCTCTGTTACACATAAATATTTTGGTTGAATTTCAGTAATTTCACAAAGACTTAAAAAAAGTGCCAATGCAATTACTGTGTTGGAATATATTGGAGTTCACAATTATTTCGTGCTGCCGGAGTTTATTTTCCGAATTATGCAGGGTTCTCCCAACCTGAATTTTTTCACAAGAACAAAAAATTCTATGTAGCCTACACCACTTTACATTTTTTTTTTTATTAAATTTTTTTTTAATTAGCCTGAATTTACTAAATAACGTTGTATAACGTCGTTGTAAATTTTTGTTGTAAATAATTAGTTCTTGTATCTTTTAAAAGAGCTTTATGGGGATTGAGAGACTCTGTTGCCCGATTCCGTGTGGTTTTTCTTTACTTGCCCCCCCTCTTTTTTTTTCTTTTTTTTTTTTTTTTAACATGATATATTTTTTTCAACTTTTTTTTTTACATGTCTTCGAATCAGATGAAACAAACTTAAATTACTATTCTAGTTTTTCTAAGCCAGTATTGTCTATAACATAATATACTAGAATATTTTTTTGATAACTTGATTTGTGAGAACTATTTCCGTAAAATCTGTGCTAATAAGGGTTTTTGACCGTAAACTCTAGTTTCTTGTAAGAAAATTATGGAAAATACAATTGTCTGCTTCAAATTTGAAACTTAAGTCCATTTTTGGATCGAAAAATAAACTATTTCAGTAAAATCTAAGCTAATAAGGATTTTTGACCGTAAATTCTAGTTTCTTGTAAGAAAATTATGTAAAATACAAATCTCTGGTTCAAATGTGAAAATTAAGTACATTTTTGGATCGAAAAATTAAACTATTTAAGTAAAATATGAACTAAAAAGGCTTTTTGACCGTAAACTCTAGCTTCTTGTAAAAAAATTATGAAAAATACAATTCTCTATTTCAAATGCGAAACTTAAGTCCAGTTTTGGATACTCATAATGATGAGGACTGATGGTTCTAATTCAATATTTTTTTCATAAAAACAAACTATTTTTTTTAAAACTTCGAAATTCAACTTATTCAACTTATTTATTTTTTTATTTTTTTTGTACGTATCTTAAAATGACAAAATATGCTTACGGCTCTAACAACAGTGCTCTATGATTGGTCAGAGACACGATGTGGCCTTCCCGCTGGTATTCTATGTCGAGTTATCGACACTACCTAGTCTATTGCATGTATTAAATCAGTATTTTTTACGCAGTGGAACGATAAACACATAAGTCATATCTTAAAAAAAAGTGAAGATGGAGCATTTTAATAAAGTGTGTTCACATAACAAGGTTTTTGTAGCATTGAATGCCGACAAGGAGAAGTATTTGAACTATGAAACAAGTACAATTGGTAGCACTATTGGCCATGTATGCATGCATTGTCATGACAGTAAGTAATTAAATTTCTTTGAAATACCGAAAAAATTCAACTCTTATGTTGATGGGTATGCGAGATTGAGATCTCCAGAGATGATTGTACTCAAAGAGAATGCCAACATATAAATGATCATTGATGATAGAGGACAACTCCTTGCTACTGTTGCAGTTAACACATTACCTGCTGATACATCCAATCGTCAGCCTTCGGCTATTAGCATTCAACGGAAGGTCAATAAAAGAAAGGCCTACTCTTCTACTAATATCGTAAACCATATCTTGTCTACGTGCCGAAACTGTTACTTGTGTAAAAATAATGTGATAATAGACAGTGAAATTGCCAGAAAAATAAAAAGGGCATTGTCAGAAAATATCACTATGGAATATAAACATGAATCGATGAAAAACAAAGCACCAGCAAACGTTACTGCCATTGATCAAACAGTCAATGAACCAAATAATACCAAAGACGAAAAGCATATTGAGCCTGTTGATGAGAAACCAGTAAAAATTGTGTATGAATCAAAATGGAATAATGATTATTCTACTGATTACGAACTAAGAGAAGACAGTAGCTACAATATCAAGAGAGAATATGGTGAACTATTTTATGGAACAGATTCAAAATGTCCAAAGTTAATCATTGATATTAATAATGTATAATAATATATTTTTGTATTAATATTCTAAATAGCACTATTTCATTAAAAATATTACATTGTTATGTGTTCATTATTTTTAGAGTAAGCTAAGCTAGAATATCAAACGTTTAGAATCTCTATTAAAACATTGGAGATGTAAGAAAAGGTATTTGCATACATCTATTGTCAGACACATGGGATAACATTGACAAAATCTAAGTATCAGAGTGACTAAATTCTATATCAACATCCTTTTCTCAAATACATAGGATAAAATTGACAAATTCTAAGTGTTAGAGTGAATAAATTTTTTTTATCAACATCCTTTGGCAGATACACCGGATAAAATTGACAAAATATAAATTTCAGAATGAATAAATTCATTATCAACATCCTTTGTCGGATATGTCAAATAAAATTGACAAAATCTAGGTATCAGAGTGAATATTTTTTTAACAACATCCTTTGCCAGATACATCGAATAAAATTAATAAAATATAAGAGCTAGAGTGAAGAATTTTTTTTTTATTATCAACATCCCTTGTCAGATACATCACATAAAATTGAGAAAATCCAAATTTCAGAATAAATAAATGCTTTAACAACATCCTTTATCGGATATGTCGGATAAAATTGACAAAATCTAAGTGTCGGAGTGAATAATTTTTTTTTATCAACATCGTTTTCTCGGATACATAGGATAAAATTGACAAAATCTGAATTTCAGAATTAATAAATTCATTATCAACATCCTTTGCCGGATATGTCGGATAAAATTGACAAAATCTAAGTATCAGAGTGACTAAATTCTATATCAACATCCCTTTCTCAGACACAAAGGATAAAATTGACAAATTCTAAGTGTCAGTATGAATACATTTTTTCTTATCAACATCCTTTGTCAGATACATCAAATAAAATTGACAAAATCTAAATTTCAGAGTGAATAAATTCATTATCAACATCCTTTATCGGATATGTCGGATAAAATTTACAAAAATATAAGTGTCAGAGTGAATAATTTTTTATCAACATCCTTTGTCAGATACATCAAATAAAATTGACAAAATCGAGATTTCAGAATGAATAAATGCTTTAACAACATCCTTTATCGGATATGTCGGATAAATTTGACATAATCTAAGTATCAGAGTGACTAAATTCTATATCAACATCCTTTTCTCATATACATAGGATAAAATTGACAAATTCTAAGTGTTAGAGTGAATAAATTTTTTTATCAACATCCTTTGGCAGATACATCTGATAAAATTGACAAAATCTAAATTTCAGAATGAATAAATTCATTATCAACATCCTTTGTCGGATATGTCGGATAAAATTGACAAAATCTAAGTATCAGAGTAAATATTTTTTTTTAACAACATCCTTTGCCAGATACATCGAATAAAATTGATAAAATAAAAGTGCCAGAGGGAATAATTATTTTATTATCAACATTCTTTGTCAGATACATCAAATAAAATTGACAAAATCTAAATTTCAGAATAAATAAATGCTTTAACAACATCCTTTATCGGATATGTCGGATAAATTGACAAAATCTAAGTGTTAGGGTGAATAAATTTTTTTTATCAACATCCTTCTCTTGGATACATAAGATAAAATTGAAAAAATTTAAATTTAACAATCAATAAATTAATTATCGAAATCCTTTGGTGGATATGTCTGATAAAATTTACAAAATCTTAATTTCAGAATGAATAAATGGTATAACAAAATCCTTTAACGGATATGTGGGATAAAATTGACAAAATCTAACTATCAGAGTGACTAAATTCTATATCAAAATCCTTTTCTCAGACACATAGGATAAAATTGACAAATTCTAAGTGTCAGTGTGAATACATTTTTTTTTATCAACATCCTTTGTCAGATACATCAAATAAAATTGACAAAATCTAAATTTCAGTTGTCCTCTATCATCAATGATTATTTTTATGTTGGCATTCTCTTTGAGTACAATCATCTCTGGAGATCTCAATCTCGCATAACCACCATCATAAGAGTTGAATTTTTTTGGTATTCTAAAGAAATTTAATTCCTTACTGTCATGACAATGCATGCATACATTTCCAATAGTGCTACCACTTGTGCTTGTTTCATAGTTCAAATACTTCTCTTTGTCAGCATTCAATGCTACAATAACCTTGTTATGTGAACACACTTTATTAAAATGCTCCATCTTCACTTTTTTTTAAGATATGACTTACGTGTTTATCGTTCCACTGCGTAAAAAATACTGATTTAATACATGCAATAGACTAGGTAGTGTCGATAACTGGACATAGAATACCAGTGGGAAAGCCACATCGTGTCTCTGACCAATCATAGAGCACTGTTGTTAGAGCCGTAAGCATATTTTGTCATTTTAAGGTACGTACAAAAAAAATCAAAAAATAAATAAGTTGAATAATTTCGAAGTTTAAAAAAAATAGTTTGTTTTTATGAAAAAAATATTGAATTAGAACCATCAGTCCTCATCATTATGAGTATCCAAAACTGGACTTAAGTTTCACATTTGAACTAGATAATTGTATTTTCCATAAATTTCTTACAAGAAACTAGAGTTTACGGTCAAAAACCCTTATTAGCTCAGATGTTACGGAAATAGTTTAATTTTTCGATCCAAAAATAGACTTAAGTTTCAAATTTGAACCAGAGAATTGTATTTTCCATAATTTTCTTAAAAGAAACTAGAGTTTACGGTCAAAAACCCTTATTACCTCATATTTTACGGAAATAGTTTATTTTTCGATCAATAAATGGACTTAAGTTTCACATTTGAAACAGAGAATTGTATTTTCCTGAATTTTCTTGCAAGAAACTAGAGTTTACAGTCAAAAACCCTTATTAGCTCAGATTTTACGGAAATAGTTCTCACCAATCAAGTTATCAAAAAATATTTGAATATATTAAGTTATAGTCAATACTGGTTTAGAAAAACTAGAATAGTAATTTAAGTTTGTTTCATCTGATTCTGATACTGATTTAATACATGCAATAGACTAGGTAGTGTCGATAACTGGACATAGAATACCAGCGGGAAAGCCACATCGTGTCTCTGACCAATCATAGAGCACTGTTGTTAGAGCTGTAATCATATTTTTTCATTTTAATATACTTAAAAAAAAAATAAATAAAAAATAAATAAAGTTGAATAATTTCTAAGTTTAAAAAAAAATAGTTTGTTTTTATGAAAAAAATATTGAATTAAAACCATCAGTCCTCATCATTATGAGTATCCAAAACCGGACTTAAGTTTCACATTTGAACTAGATAATTGTATTTTTCATAATTTTCATACAAGAAACTAGAGTTTACAGTCAAAAACCATTATTAGCTCAGATTTTACGGAAATAGTTTTATTTTTCGATCCAAAAATGGACTTAAGTTTCAAATTTGAACCAGAGAATTGTATTTTCCATAATGTTCGCACAAAAAACTAGAATTTACGGCCGAAAACCGTTATTAGCTCGGAATTTACAGAAATAGTTTATTTTTCGATCCATAACTGGACTTAAGTTTCACATTTGAAGCAGAGAATTGTATTTTCCATAATTTTCTTGCAAGAAACTAGAGTTTACGGTCAAAAACCCTTATTAGCAGAGATTTTAAGGAAATAGTTCTCACCAATCAAGTTATCAAAATATATTTGAATATATTAAGTTATAGGCAATACTGGTTTAGAAAAACTAGAATAGTAATTTAAGTTTGGTTCATCTGATTCGAAGACATGTAAAAAAAATTTGAAAAAATATATTATGTTAAAAATAAAAAGGGGGGGGGCAAGTAAAGAAAAACCACACGGAATCAGGCAACTGAGTCTCTAAAACCCCGTAAAGCTCTTTTACAAGATACAAGAACTACTTATTTACAACAAAAATTTCGTTTTTAATGAGCTATAAGCTAAGAAAAACCACAAGAAATCAGGCAACAGAGTCTCTCAAATCCCTAAAAGCTCTTTTAAAAGATACAAGAACTAATTATTTAACACAAAAATTTAGTTTTTAATGGACAACAAGTAAATAAAAACCACACGGAATCAGGTAACAGGGTCTCTCAAACCCCTTAAAGCTCTTTTAAAAGATACAAAAATTACTTATTTAACACAAAAATTTCGTTTTTAATGGGCACCAAGTAAAGAAAAACCACACGGAACCAGGCAACCGTGTCTCTCAAACCCGCAAAGCTCTTTTAAAAGATACAAAAACTACTTATTTAACACAAAAATTTCATTTTTAATGGGCACTAAGTAAAGAAAAACCACGCGGAATCAGGCAACTGAGTCTCAAACCCCTTAAAGCTTTTAAAAGGTACAAAAACTACTTGTTTAACACAAAAATTTTGTTTTTAATGGGCACCAAGTAAAGAAAAACCACACGGAATCAGGCAACTGAGTCTCTCAAACCCCTTAAAGCTGTTTAAAAGGAAACAAAAACTACTTATTTAACACAAAAATTTCGTTTTTAATGGGCACCAAGTAAAGAAAAACCACATGGAATCAGGCAACCGAGTCTCTAAAACCCTGTAAAGCTTTTTTAAAAGATACAAAAACTACTTATTTAACACAAAAATTTCGTTTTTAAGGTAAGTAATTAACATGGGAATTCATATACAGGCAACCAAATAACATGAGACTTTATATTCAAGCAAGCAAATAACATGGGAATTCCTATACACCCAAGCAAATAACATGGGAATTCCTATACACGCAAGCAAATAACATGTGAATTCCTATACACGCAAGCAAATAATATGGTCCTATAGCTGCAAGCAAATACCATGGGAATTCCTATACAGGCAAGCAAATAACATTGGAATTCCTATTCACCCAAGCAAAAAACATGGGAATTCCTATACAAGCAAGCAAATACCAAGGTCCTATAGCTGCAAGCAAATAACATGGGAAATCCTATACAAGCAAGCATATACCATGGGAATTCCTATACACACAAGCAAATAACATGGAAATTCCTATACACGCAAGCAAATAACATGGGAATTCCTATACACGCAAGCAAATAACATGGTCCTAAAACTGCAAGCAAATAACATGGGAATTCCTATACACGCAAGCAAATAACATGGGAATTCCTATACACGCACGCAAATAACATGGTCCTATAGCTGCAAGCAAATAACATGGGAATTCCTATACACGCAAGCAAATAACATGGGAATTCTAGTGTAATACTCACTCTCTTTGAAAAACCAAACCAGACTATACCCACCAAACCAGATTATACTCACCAAACCAGATTATACCCACCAAACCAGACTATACCCGTCAAACCAGATTATACCCACCAGAAACCTGTTTGGTACAGGGGCGTACCCAAATTCAATATGCACAATCTACTGAAATGTTTGCCCAGCCACCTGACCCATCCAACTTGGTAGCACCAAAAAGAACGACCGAAAAACATAAATTCACAATTGCTCAAAATGGACCACTTGGACCACCATATGAGAAAGGACCAATCCGAGCAGCTAAAGCAAAGGGCGTCAAAAAAATTCCGGAAGTAGTGAAAAATACAAAATGAAGAACAAAGAAATATGCAGTTAGAAGACTTGCGACAACGACGATTACAACGAGTCAAAACCAAAGTGAAGACCAAAGAAGTATTCGGTTCTCAGATAAGTGACAATGTGAATTGCAACGAGTCAAAATTAAAGCGAAGAACAAAGAAATATGCAGTTAGAAGATATGCAACACAACAAAGAAATAAGCAGTTAGATGATAAGCGACGTTGAGAATTATAGCGAGTCAAAAACAAAAGTGAATAACAAATAAATATTAGAAAATAAGCGACAGCGAAAATCACAATAATTCTAAAACGAAACTGAAAACAAAGAAATATTTGATCTGAAGACAACCGAATTTGAGAAAAAAAATAGCCGTTCCAACGTCCAATGCTAAAAATTTATGGCTCAAAAACCAGTACAAACCCGTAAAGAAGAAGTAAACTACGCAAGTGCTATTTACAATTCATTAGGACTCTTCAGCGTTGTATGTATTCACTGTAGAGTCCTTTATTTTGTCAAGGAAAGATGAGGAAAAAATATAATTCATCCGGGGATTGCTGCTTGCGTGCTCGAATTGCATTACCACCTCCGCAATTTCCAAAGGATTGTTGTTTTGTTTTAGGACGTCATTCAATCTCTAAAGAGTTCCACAACCGAATCCGAAACTTTAATTACGTTCATTTAACGTAAACGATGATCGAACCACCAATAGTCGTAATGTTTTAGCTTCAAAGTAGCTCGACAAATTTATCATAGAATCAATTTGGTGGTACATCCATCACAAAACGCTCTGAGCGATTTTGAACCACCTTTATACGGCCAAATGTACTTTTTGACCCCGATGATGCTGTTGATGAACATCCTCGTAATCGAATCTCTC
The DNA here is from genome assembly GCF_049724085.1 of Artemia sp. Qi Xiang Cuo. Taxonomy (NCBI): domain Eukaryota; kingdom Metazoa; phylum Arthropoda; class Branchiopoda; order Anostraca; family Artemiidae; genus Artemia; species Artemia sp. Qi Xiang Cuo. The sequence continues at coordinate 102,103,327 of NC_142794.1, read as the reverse complement.
GCAACGTAACGGATGTGTTGGAAGAAATATTTCGAGACAAAAACAACTATGCCAAAGATTGTATGAAAATGCGAGGAGTGGGAGATGATGTAAATCGACGCGCTGCTTTACTGGGACAACCACCTCCAAACCAACAGCTCAATTTTTCTTTGGCAGATAGTGGAGATTATAGACGGTTCAACCTTCCTGGACGCAATGAAGAATGCACTGTTGTTATTCTTAATGCTGATCATAGTTTTCCCTCAAATGAGATGGTTGTGAAACAACGTGGCAAAAATGTTGTCAGTTTCATAAATATTGACTATCTTGTGGAGGCCTATACCTACCCATTGTTTTATCCAGCTGAAACCACATTATCACTTAAGATTTCACTTAAGTATTTAAGATTTTTTTAGTACTATTTAAATAAGTAATGTTTTTTTTATGAAATGGGTTCTATATACTTTTTATCGATGTTTGCATTTATCAACAATGACTTTACTCACCCTTGCTTATTCTAGGGAACTAGATTTTCATTCTCATGGCGTCTTTTTCCCAATAGTTTCTGTCCCGGCTTTTTCAATCAAGTTGTTTTATGTGATTGAAGTTTAATTTTTTGAATCAATTTTTCTTTTGTTAGGAAGGCTAGTCAAAGAAGTCCTAGCCTCTATGCTAGGACTTCAGTCTCACTCGTATTTCTGTTTCCAAATAAGTAACATGAGTTTTAAAATCCACTGTCTTATATTTTTCCCGTTATTTTGAACGTTATTTCCCGTTGTAATTTCCCATAATTTTGAACGACACAAAAAATCGATTTTTTTTTTTTTAGTGAGTTTTGGCTATCATTGATTCTTACCATTGACTTCTCACAAATTTATATAAGCGGAATATTCAACAAAAATACAAGCTTGAAAAAAAATCGGCTGACCTTGCTATGCTAGTCAGTCTCTTAAGATAATTAATAGCAAACCAAGAGAGCAATTTGCTAACTATGAGAAATATCTGCAGTTACGAAATCTCTGTCAATGGTTTATTGGATTCATTCTGAAATTCTTCAATAATCTTCCCAAACAGCGATTCGATTTGTTAAAAAAACATTGAAAATAATATTAATGAACATTTCTTGTTAGTTTGCGGAAAAGCAGTTGTTATTAAATTGTTAGAAAATAATTTTTGCTGAGACGATGGAAAAAAGCTTAAGTATGTACAATTTTACGCGTTGGCCTAGATGTCTCTGATGCATCTTTCGTTCGGTCTAATGATGCTTGCTATATTATAATTAGCCATTCAGAGAGAAGAAACAATTTTCTTAAAATGAAAATAGGGCCTTCTTTTGTCAAATACCAAGGATTTTATAATAGCAGACATTCTCAGGGGATGAAGGGGATAGCCAGGAGATTCAACGGAGATGACAGATACTTTGAAATAATGGAGCTTCAGCACAAAAGATAACAAAGTTGGAAGAATTCAAAATGGGAAACTAGGAGCATCAAGTAAATTAGTACCAATAAAATATTGAGGTCTTGCCTAAATTTTGTCTTGAATTCCATCTCTTAGTCACAGCAGAAAATTGACTTTTGTATTACAAAATTGGAAGACCCTCTACTCTTAAAACATCGAATTAGGTTCATCTCTTCAGGATATCAATATTCAGATTTCAGCACAAACTCAGAAAGTGCTGACGGAAGTGCTCTATTCAAGATTAGGATTAACTATCAGCAGAGTTCGGTGATATCAGCGGTTAGCACAACATAGAACTCCAAGGTACCACACTGCTCAAATGATAATTCTTTTCTTCTGATTTATAGCATTTTCGAGGACTGTCTTTACATCTTTAGAGACTTATGCAAGAACATCTTTAGGGACTGACCTCTGCTGTATTTTAAAAGAAATTAAAGCCTTGTTAGATGTGGACGACTTGCATACGGTGTTTAAAGTGGTATATGCATGTTCCATCCTGATACGTCCTGACGTTTCAGCTGGATAAAACAATTGATAGGTATTATCGGGCTCCACACGATAGTCGGTATTTTTGGAACTGACAACATTTTTGCCACATTGTTTTAAAACCATTTCATTTGACGGAAAACTAGGGTCAGCCTTAAGACTAAGAACAGTGCATGCTTCGTTACGCGTAGGAAGGTTGAACCGTCTATAATCCCCCTATATGCCCAAACTGATGTCAAAGATCATGAAAAAGTTTAAATATAGCTTCTTTTGGCACGTGAATTCACCCTCTAGCTCTTAATTCATAAAATAGTTTCAAAAACCTTTATTTCATTATACCTATTATGCTTTGTTCATTATTAATATTCTTTTTCTGTTGTCTTAGTTCAGTAGTACCTCCCCGAAAGATGAGGTTGTGGGGTGCTGTTGATTGATTTTTGAATTTTGGTTTGTAATAAATTTATTGCAGTGCTTGTCCTCCCCAAAAGATGAGGTTGTGGGGTGCTGTCGATTGATTTTTGAATTTTGTTTTGTAATAAATTTATTGCAGTGCTTGTTCTACTGTAAGTGGAGAGGAAAATAATGGAGATAGAAGAGGTATATGTTGCAGAGTCTCTAGGAAACTTGAGAGCCATAAAGAAATCTCAATCAGGGTTGCTACCTGTTGACGAAAAATCACTAGATTTTAGTTATTTTCTAGTTGATTTAGTGATTTTCTTCAATAATCTAGTGATTTATCTGCAAACTTAGTGAATTTTTTTGTTTTAATAATATAAAAAAATCACTAGGAATAGTGAGAAATCACTGGATGGTGGCAACCCTGGTGTCAAGAGGTTTGGCTGAAGATATCTGAAGACCACTAGTGATCCTGCAGCAGGTCTGTCAAAGCAGGCTATTTAGCATACGTAGTAAGACGGAGCTTCATAATCTAAGCCCCTTCAATTCGAACAATAAGCAAAATATGGAAAAGGCTTAAACTAAAGAGAGTTGAAGAGATCGCCAAACCCGTAAACCTAGAAGGGTTAGCGTTCTAAGACAAAGCCATATAGTCTAAGCCCGTTCAATCTGAAAAAGTAATATAATATGAAACAAACTTAAATGAAAGAAAGTTGAAAAGCACTGTCAAACCCCAAAAGGGCTAGTACCCTAACACGAAGGCACATAATCTATGTCTCTTCAATCTGAAAAATATTAAATAGCAATGTCTGTATGCCCCCTACTCAATCTGTCCGAAAGTGACCAGAGGCTGTCTATTTTAATGCCCCCTTGTTTCAATTAGCAACATCATTCCTTACTCTCATGGGGAAAAATATAGTTTTTATATTAAGCTTAATATTAAGAAATATATTAAGCTAAATATGAAATATTAAGCTTAATTGATGGTCTGTTCTTCTCTAGAGCAAAGGCGAGAGAGATAGCCCCTTCCTCCAATTACACCAAATATACAATAAAAAAGACCTTGAGATAGATAAGAACAAATAGACTTGTTTCTTAAATGTACTCTATAAGAAGTTTCCAGAGTACAGATTTCCGGAATTGTTCTGATTAAAGACAACAAGTTTTTCTAAAGTGACTAACTCGTTTCAAATTCTTCTCTATTAACGAAGAATTGTGAAACTTAACCGTATTTAAAAGATATTGATTTCCATCTTGAACCTGTTTTGAAACTTCAAATTCTGCATAAATGATTTCGAGTTATTAGACCTCTTTAGTCCCATTTTCACATATTACAATTGGGGTTTTGGAAATGCGGATAGAAATACCTCAACAATGAGTTTATCATGGTTACAGCGGTAGCTACAACCTAGTAAAGAGCGAACGACGACCCACAGTAACTAAAAGTGTAAGAGTCCGTAAAAAAATGCCTTGTGAGAAAAATTGTCATTTGTAGGTAATTCAGGAATGTTAATTAGTATTTAGATTAATATTAATAGTAAAATTTTATTTTTAAAATATAATTACAGGAATTTTGAAAAAGAGCCTGAAACTCGTCAAAAGTGGCGTCGGATCGAAACAAGAGGTTTACCAGTGAATTCCCCATTATCGAAAACACTCTCAGCACACTTGCTTAATATTAATAGTAAAATGTTATTTTTAAAATATAATTACAGGAATTTTGAAAAAGAGCCTAAAACTCGTCAAAAGTTGCGTCGGATCGAAACAAGAGGTTTACCAGTGAATTCCCTATTATCGAAAACACTGTCAGCACACTTGCAACCCCCATACCCCCCCCCCCAACTTGAACAAAAGATCTCTTTTTTGCATGGGTAGAACTGATATGTTCTCTTTCTTTTTCCTCTTTTTATGAGAAAAGAAGATTCTTCTTTTTATGAGAAATATGTTCTCTTTCTTCTTCTTCTTCTTCTTCTTCTTCTTTTTCTTCTTCTTCTTTTTTTCTATTTCTTTCTTCTTCTTTTCTTCTTCGTTTTCTTCTTCTTCTTCTTCTTCTTTCCACTGCCACGACTAACGTGGCAGTGGAATACCATAGAGAGCTGCTTAAGGGCTCATTTAAAAACTTTTTTTTTTAACCTAACCACTTTGGTGACGGTCCCTAGTAACCAAAATTTAAAAGCGCGTTTTTAAAAACCTGTCTAGGAGAAAACAATTGCCTTTGGGAGTTAACTTAAATTTTTATTCTGATTAATAATAAGATGTTGCTTTAAAAACGAGAGGACTCTTTTTTATTTTTTTTTGCCACTGGCAGGGCGCTTGAATATAATAGAGAGCTATTGAAGGGATTATATAAAAGCTAGTTTCTATATTTATAATCATATTTTATAAATTCGACTCGATAATACCATCATATAGTGCCATATGTCACCAAAAAAGTGAACTTAGGGTGCCGTTTTTGACCTAGAAAGGCTGGAAAGAACAAGAAGGGTATGATAATAACATCCATTGTTGAAAATTCTATTCCTGAGGTTTACAATACCCTCTCCTCCATATTCCCTTTCTTAGTCCCTTCAATATGATTCAATCGTATACTAACTAATAGAACTAGAAGGCTTATGCAACACAAAATCAAGGTGTTTAAGGACCCATTTTAAAGCTAATTTTTATATCCAATTGTAGCTTGTAAATTCAATTTGATAACACCATCAGAATGTGCCATATGACACCCAAGATGTGCAATTTGAATTGTTTTTTTTTTTTTCATTTAAAAAATGAAAATACAAAAAAGGGCCTTTTCGAATGAAAAGGCTCCAGAAATTTTTTTAGATACATATAGGGGCAAAACTAGGGGTCATCGGACCCTCCCCTCAATTACCGCCAATAAAACTAGCACACAGGCAACACTGTCGGGTGTAAAGGATCAATTTAAACTTATTGATCATGCCAGCATGGTTTTTGCAGACTAGTTGACAATACCATCACATTGTCACGCCAATCGGTAATAAAACTTTAAAAACAAAAAAAAATAAAATATAATTAATTATTTAAAAAAATAAAATATATCAAATAAAAATATAAAAATGAGGTCTAGGTTATCTTATTGTCTTAAATTTTTAGCATCCCAAAAAAAGAATGATTTCGAAAAGCAAATATTACATAGAAGCCTCTTATTTTTGCTTGCAAAGAAGCAAAAATAATAAAAAACAAATTTTCGTAAATTATATTTACTATAAACAAATAAGTAGAACAACAGGAAAATTTTTTGTACAAGACAGTGGAACGCAACTTTAAATGAATATTTCGACCCTATATCCAAGGGCCGTCCTCAGCAAAACCGACGAAGAGAATAAAAACAATATAAAAGAAACTTACATTAAAATTCACTCATTAAAACTAAAAAGTTAAAAAAAAAATGTCTTAAAACAGCCCTAATATCATTACTTCAAGGAAGTTCAACCAGGACAATCCTGGTTGAACTGTTTTATTTGCCAACTGTTAAGATGCCAAGGATAAATACCCTGCGGACTCCTTTCATTTTTTTTTGCCTAAGCTTAAAAAAAATGTTTTATAAAGTTAATCTAAACGGCGTTTTTAAAATCTAAAACACGTACCAAAATCCAATTTTTGTTTACGCTGTTTATGCAACACTTTTTTGGAAAAAAATATTTCAAGCAAATTTGTTCGTGATATTTTCCTATATTTATAATCTAGTACTTTACTGAAAATTAAGCTTTTTTGAATTTTTTAAATAGTTAAAATCGTGCCGCAAAGGCTATTAATCCCATGGCCGGAAAAAAACTTCTGAAAACCTTATGAATTACTCTTTTACTTTCTACTGAGAACTTTGGGTTTATCCTGCTTCTATACCTGCTTAGTTTAATCGATTTTGTGTTTTCAGTAAAGATCTAGTTTTTAAGAATTCTATAAAAACAAGAAAATATCACAATCAAGTTTTTTCGAAATATATTTTTACAAATATGTTACATAAACCACGAAGCAGTAATTTTTATTTGTTTTAAGTTTCAACTCCACTCTTTACTTTCATCAGAAAAGCATTTAATTGCTTTGTTGTCTCTCTACAATAGATATCATGCCAATGACGGTAAAAGTATACTTATGCCGTATACATTAAGGCTTGGCATGGTAGAAATATACCACACATGTTGTTACGAGATACAGCCTGGTGAAAGTGTGCCACGCACGGCGAAAAAGTAGTTCAGTTTTTTATGCAAGGTGTGAAAGTTTGGACAACCCCTCAAAAGTAAGTCTATTTATTTCTAAAACTTTTATTGTCTTAACATTCTTAAACAAATGACAAGACGCTTGTAATTTTCAAAAGAATATAGTTTTTGCATGCTCTTTTAAATTTTGGCTCAATTTTCAGCAATGCTTGTCACGTATGGCAGTATCCAGGATTTTTTCAGGATTTATCCAGGATTTTTGTTCGGGGATGGATTACGCAAAAAACTTGAATAAACGAACGAAATTGTTTTTTTTTTATCAATTTTTGTTCCGTTTTTACGAGTCGGATAAATCTTTCGGGGGGGGGGCAAACCTCCAAACTCACCCCCTTCCTGGATACGGTCTAACGGTCATGGTAAGCTAAGGAAAAATAACTAAAATCCCCGGCGGTATAAGTAAATCCCCGTGTCCATGGATGAATCCATGGCCGGCTGTGGGTGCTCTACCAGCTGGAACTAGAGATTCAACGAAAAGCCAATGACGAGTCGTCAATAAAAAGCTTCACGGTAGTTACGTGTTATCACAGTTTATAGAATTATCCAGTAAGTTTATCGCAGATCATTTCTGGTCTTCATTCTTGGTGCGAACAAAAAGCTCCTCCCACTTATTCATCGATTAGCGGGTTAGTCTGTATGCGTCAATCAATGAGAAATGGTTCGAAATTGTATCATTCATAATTGTGAAAGCAAAAAAAAGCTTGGTGAGCCAGCCAAGTGGTTGGCAAGTTTCCCATCTCACAAGTATGACTTAATTTATATACAAATTATGACTTAATCTATTATTTACATACAGTGGACTCACCTGATTGGCCTATGTAGGATTTTATAAAAAAAAAGGGACGGGGGGTTGACGAAATTTGTGAAAATAAGAATTTTTTTTCTTCTAATAACTGTTGAAATAGGTGTGATGGTTTCAGGGGTGGATCCAGGATTTTTTGGGGGGGGGGCATAAAATAGGTTGATCTGACAAACTTACGTTAGGAGCAAGTTTAATTAATGTAAACTTGCGTTAATTAGGTAAATTACACTACTTTAGACTACTATAGGGGGGCACCCCTCGCCCCCCTCTGGATCCGCCACTGGATGGTTTATCATTTTTTTTTCACGTCATGATGTTTATTTTCTACGATATTTATTTTCTAGATAAGACTACATAAATATATATATATATATATATATATATATATATATATATATATATATATATATATATATATATATATATATTTATATATATATATATATTTATATCGGCGCGTAGAAACAGCTCTTGTCATTTGATCTGCCATCAGCGGTCCAATTACCCGGGAACACGTATTTTGGCAGAAACTTTCTCAAAATGCCTTTGAAACCAACTTGAGACTTCGAAACCTATTTTTAATTCCTAAAAACATCTTATAATAACATTGCACTACTAATTACCGATTTTCATGTATGTATTGGAATAAATTAATTTAAAATTAGTTTGTTCAAAATTAGTGTTCCAACGTTGAAGCCAATTTTCGCGTTCAAGAGAAATCTGACTTGTCTACCCGTAAAAAGATCTAATGCCGCTTATGTTTTTACGTTCTTCGGAGCACTTGCACCTCGGTCCGGGTTTTTATAATGGGTGAGATAGGGAATGATCATACTGCTAATTCTATAAACTGTGCGTGTTATAGAGACCACAGTTTGTTCTTGATCTGAGTAGAGATGACCCTAAAGCTCGTGACGGGACCACGTGGTTTATGGTTTTCTCACTGAGAATGGAAAAACATCATTTTTCTCACTTGAAAAAAACAGGAACTTTCTCACATTTATGTATGTTTTTATGGATGGTTATGTATGTTTTTATGGTTTTTGTCAGTGAGAATTTGAAAAAAATGAATTTTCTCACATTTAGGGATGTTTTCTTGGATGGTTATGTGTGTTGGTCAATTTATTTGATGTTTTCTTGGATGGCTATGTGTGTTGGTCAATTTATTTGATGTTTTTCATGGATGTCAACAGTAATTTATGTCTTTTTTTATGGTTTTTGTCAGTGAGAATGAAAAAACAGGAACTTTCTCACATTTATGGATTATTGAGTCTAATGGGGACAGAGTCAATGACACTTCCTTCATGTTGTTGTTGTTGCTCGAGGCAAATGTTATGAGTTTCCAGGAAACAGTTAGATCACACGTGACAGATGATGTCATGATTGATTGATTTGACACGAAGGGAATTAATTTGTTGTTTCTAAAGAGAATTGTTTCCGAGCGAATGTCTATTAATGTCTTTGGGGTTCTACCAAGAGAATGTTTCCCGGGCAAAGTTTAGATCACACGTGACAGATGATGTCATGATTGATTGATTTGACATGAAAGGGAATTAATTTGTTGTTTCTAAAGAGAATTGTTTCCGAGCGAATGTCTATTAATGTCTTTGGAGTTCTACCAAGAGAATTGTTTCCGAGTGAATGTTTCGATCTTAGCAATGAAGAGATTGATTCACGAATGGGTTTCCAAATAATTTGAAATGTGTCAGCGCAGAGATGCCAAACAAAAGGAACACGCTGAAACTACGTTTAGGGATTATTTGGGCGAAGCTGTTTTAGCCATTTTATGGAATTATTTCGGCGAAACAGTCAGAGACATTTTAAAGGATGATTTAAAAGATGATTTTAGAAGAGGATTTAAGGGTGAAACTCTGTGGTCGTTATAATACACAAGTTGTATTTTAACAGTGTCGTGAGGTCCCCCACCCAAGCCCCAAAGGGTACCGATCCCCCTACCCCAACCCCAAAGGGTTCCAATCCCCCTACCCCAACCCCGAAGGAAGCTCCCGGTACTCAAAGGTCCCCCAAGCTCCCAAAGGGCCCCCAGACCCCCAAGGCCCTCCCCAGACCCCCAAAGGCCATCCCCGGGCCCCCAAAGGCCCACCGGGCTCCCAAAAGACCACCGGGCTCCCAAAGGGGCCCCCGGACCCCCAAAGACCCTCACCCGGTCCCCAAAGGTGCACCGGGCTCCCAAAGGACCAATCGAACCTCAAGTGCCCCCAGACCCCCAAAGGCCCTCCCCAGAACCCCAAAGGCCCTCCCCCGGCCCCCAAAGGCCCACCCCCCGTCCCCAAAGGTCCACAGGGCTCCCAAACGACCACCCAGCCCACAAGGCCCCCGGATCCCCAAACGCCCGCCCGGGTCCCCAAAGAGCCCCATCCACATTTTTTTAATACTTTTTTTGTGCACTTGAGACACAGAAGGGTCCCCACATTTCAAAAGGCTTTATTATATCTTTTCAGAACAAGTTCCTTTCTTAATATCCTTCTTAAACCAATTTTACAAATTCTAAATTTTTCCTTAGTAGATAGAAAAAGCTATATCATAGTTGCGAATATTTTCTCGGAAGATAAGCAGTTCTATTTCAATTTTAAATTTTATCAATAAAGGTAAGAAAAGTTCAAGTTCTCTTCTGAATTTTCTCAATGAAAAAAGAAATTAGTTATTAATCAATTCTATTTTTTTCCAAATAATATGAAAATTTTTCACTTCGGATCAAATTTTTCTCAAAGAGATGAAAAAATTTTAAATACTGTTCCTAATTTTTCACGGAAGATAGAAAAGTTCAAGTTCTCTTCTGAATTTTACCAAAGAACACACTCCAATTGTAATTTCTCCAGAGAAAATAAAAATCTTCCACTTTAGTTTTAAGTTCACCAAAGACAACACACACAAAAACTTACACACGCAAAAAAAACTTACACACACACACACAAAAATTAACAAACACAAAAAATTAAAAAGACAAAAAAACATACACACACAAAAAAAATTACACACACATAAAAACTTACACCCAAACAAACACAAAAACTCACACACACAAAAAAACTTTCACACACACACAAAAACTTACACACAAACACAAAAACTTACACACACACGCCAAAACTTACACACACACAAAAACTTACACACACACAAAAACTTACACGCACATATACAAACAAAAACTTACACACACAAACAAAAACTTACACACACAAAAACTTACACACACACACACAAACACTCACACATACACAAAAACTTACACACACACACAAAAACTTACACACACACAAAAATTTACACACACACACAAAAACTTACACACCCAAAAACTTACCCACACACACAAAAAACTTAAACACACACACACACACACACACACACACACAAACTTACACACACACACAAAAACTTACACACACGACGGCTAAGTATGTTAAAGGCTAGCTATTTTCTTGCGAAAACACAAAAAATCAGAAAAATGCTCATTGTTCCTTTAGTAGCCACGCAATCAGACTAAAAATTACGATATTTATGCGCAGTTTCAACAAACTACGGCTAAGTATGTTAAAGGCGAGCCATTTTCTTGCGAGAACACAAAAATCAGAACACACACACACACACAAAAACTTACACACACACAAAAACTTATACACACACAAAAACTTACACACACACAAAAATTTACACACACACAAAAACTTACAAATAAAAAAATAATTACACACACACAAAAACTTACACACACAAAAACTTACACACACACAAAAACTTACACACACACAAAAACTTGCACCCACAAAAAAACTTACCCCAACATAAAAGAAAAACACGCACAAACAAACACAAAAACTTAAACAGACACCAGCACAAACTAACACACACAGTCAAAATTACACACACACAAAAACTTACGCACCCGACGGAAAAGTATGAACAAGGATAGCTATTTTCTAGCAAAAACACAAAAAATAAGAAAAATGCTCTTTGTTCCTTTAGTAGCCACGCAATTAGACTGAAAATTACGATATTTATGCACAGTTTCAACTAACTACGGCTAAGTATGTTAAAGGCGGCCCATTTTCTTGCGAGAACACAAAAATCAGAACACACACGCACAAAAACTTACACACACACACAAAAACTTACACTCACACAAAAACTTACACACACACAAAAATTTACACACACAAAAAAACTTACACACACACACAAAAACTAAAACACACACACAAAAAACTTACACACACACAAAAACTTACACACACACAAAAACTTACACACACACACAAAAAACTTGCATACACACACACACAAAAAAACTTACACACAGACACACACACACAAACACAAAAACTTACACACACACACACACACACACACACACTCACACAAAAACTTACACACACACACACACAAAAACTAACACACACAACGGCTAAGTATGTTAAAGGCTAGCTATTTTCATGCGAAAACACAAAAAATCAGTAAAAATGCTCATTGTTCCTTTAGTAGCCACACAATTAGACTAAAATTTACGATATTTATATACAGTTTCAACTAACTATGGCTAAGTATGTTAAAGGCGAGCCATTTTCTTGCGAGAACACAAAAATCAGAACACACACATACAAAAACTTACACACACACAAAAACTTACACACACACAAAAAATTACACACACACAAAAACTTACCCACACACAAAAAAACTTACACACACACAAAAAATTATACACACACAAAAAAACTTAAAAACACAGAAAAACTTACACACACACAAAAACTAACACCCACACACAAAAACTTACACACACACACAAAAAACTTACACACACACACACAAACAAAAAAACTTACACACACACACACACACACAAAAACAAAAACACACACACAAAAACTTACACACACAACGGCTAACTATGTAAAAGGCTAGCTATTTTCTTGCGAAAACACAAAAAATCAGAAAAATGCTCATTGTTCCTTTAGTAGCCAAACAATTAGACTAAAAATTACGATATTTATGCACAGTTTCAACTAACTACGGCTAAGTATGTTAAAGGCGACCCATTTTCTTGCGAGAACACAAAAATCATAACACACACACACAAAAACTTACACAAACACAAAAACTTACACTCACACACAAAAAAACTTACACACACACACAAAAACTTACACACACACAAAAACTTACACACACACAAAAAAACTTACACACACTCACAAAAAACTTACACACACATAAAAACTTACACACACACAAAAACTTACCCACACACAAAAAAACTTGCACACACACACACACACACACACAAAAAAAAAAAACTTAAACACACACACACACAAACACAAAAACTTATACACACACACACAAATTTACACACACACAAAAACTTACACAAACACACACAAAAAATTACACACACAACGGCTAAGTATGTTAAAGGCTAGCTTTTTTCATGCGAAAACACAAAACATCAGAAAAAATGCTCATTGTTCCTTTAGTAGCCACACAATTAGACTAAAAATTACGATATTTATACACAGTTTCAACTAACTACGGCTAAGTATCTTAAAAGGCGAGATATTTTTCTTGCGAGAACACAAAAAATCATTAAGTGGTATTTATGAAAATGATGATGCATCAACCGAAAACCATCAATGTGAACTCCGATTAACCATCACCAAAGTGTCACAATGCCGTCAGTGTGTCAACACCCCTCGGAAAATAGGGGGGGGGGTAAGGGTCAACTGCGAAGATATTTAGCCTACAGAAAAAAATTGCTCATTGTTCCTTTAGTAGCCACGCACTTAGACTAAAAATTACGATATTTATTCACAGTTTCAACTAACTACCGCTAAGTATGTGAAAGGCGAGCCATTTTCTTGCGAGAACACAAAAACCAGAACACACACACAAAAACTTACCCACACACAAAAACTTACACACACACAAAAACTTACACGCACACTAAAATTAACACACACACAAAAACTTACCCACACACACAAAAACTAACACACACACAAAAAATTACACACACACACAAAAACTCACACACACACACACAAAAAACTTACACACACAAAAACTTACACACACACACAAAACTTACACACACACAAAAAATTACACACACACAAAAATTTACACACACAGACACAATTAGACAAAAAATTACGATATTTATGCACAGTTTCAACTAACTACGGCTAAGTATCTTAAAAGGTGAGGTATTTTTCTTGCGAGAACACCAAAAATCATTAAGTGGTAATAATGAAAATGATGATAATCAACCGAAAACCGTCAACGAGAACACCGATTAACCATCACCAAAGTGTCACAATGCCGTCAGTGTGTCAACACCCCTCGGAAAATAGGGGGTAAAGGTCAACTGCGAAGATATTTAGCCTAAGAAACTAGAATATGACATTACAACCCTTCGCTAATAACTAGTGAAAACCAAGAACTCAAACGCAGATGAACTACTGTTCGGTATTTACTACATTGAAACTACTGTTGCAACATGATAACTTGATAATCATTTCTAATTTTAACAATTCCTCGCATACATCCTTCAAACATAATAAACTCAGCCTTGGAGAGATTTGAGATTGAACACTAAATTAAACAAATTAAATAATTCACATTTTAGTTTTAAAAAGTGCCCACATAAAAAAAAGTAAAGACACTAGTCTTTTAAACTCCCCCCCCCCACCCAAACTCAAAAATTTCTGGGGGAATGTATTTTCAAGGTTTTATTCTAAGTGATCGATCTTACCTTTCCAGGAGTGAGGAGTCGTTCATATTTGATTGGGAATAAAAGTAAAACATATGCGCAAAGAGCGAGAAGTTTTATTTTTGGTTCTTACTTCCAACTGAAAACTTATTTTTAATTTGATGTTTTACCATTTTTTCAAATCATGCCATACATATCCGTTTGAATAGACCCTCACTTATCAGTTTAACTCGATTCGAGTACCGGTTCGATTCGAACAGCAAACATTTTTTCTAATCTTTAGACTTTTAAAGCATAATAAACTTGATTACGGTATGTAATTTGTAGGGCCGGTGGTTCTTTTCCTTCAAAAACTTTCTCGTACAGCTAATCATTGATGTGAAACTATAAAACTAATTCATTTTAAATATTTGCAATTGGAATAAAAAGCAAATTATGTGTGGACATACTAGCTACCACAGACACAGAAGGGCTGAATTCACATTTTAGAGAAAAAAAGTGCACACAAAAAAAAGCAAATATAATAGCAATTTAAAATCCCCCCCTCCCCAACCAAAAAATTTTCAGGGGGGGGGCATATTTACATTGTAGTCTTTATATTTAATTTATAAAACACATAGAAAAGCCATATCAGGAGCTAAATTGGTGTTTTTTTTTTCACTGTCCATTCCTTTTTTTTTGCCAATCTGTTAACTCCCTAATTTAAAGATATGAATTATAATCAAGGAACATAGTTCATCATATTTTACATATTTTTGGATGGAAAACACACTGAAAAGACATATTATTTGAACTTACATCAAACGTTGGAGGGCATACATTTGAAGAACCTTCCATTATTTTCTATCTTGTTCTATATTTCAGCCTATACTGACTTTTAAGCCTTTCAAAACCATGAAATATACTAACGTAACGGTTATTTATTTACGAAATCGTGCAAACTGATGATTTTAGAACAATAATTACCTTTCTATATATCACTTAACACTCACTGGAATTGCCACTTATCACTCACGGAGAAAGGATTCAAAACAATACTTCTTACATCGCATAGTATAATTACGTCAAACGAGACATCTTCAATGCAGATTAATTAACTGTTACGCTCGATTTTGTTTTGGACATAGGAAAGCGTCGATGGGAGTGAGAATTTCTGTAAAACTATCAAAGATTGATCAATTCTGTGATTTCACAGTTCTTGTGTAATTAGAAAGAAAGAAGAAGAAAAATCGATAAAAGATATTTGGAAATATACCCCAAAATCAGAGCTATTACAACTTAAATGACGCAAGGGGAGGGGGAATCAGGTTTTAAGAATATCCTGGATGTATCATTTTTATATTATCTAAGTACTCACAGAAGGAGTCATCACAGAAACTTTGAAAAGGGCTCATTTAATTGGAAATTAAAGTGGCTAGCACCCAATTCACATGAGGGGGCGTGAAAACTATGGTTTTTAACTTTGATATGCAAGACTAGAAAGAAAAGTTCTTAGATGTGGGGCTGCCCCCCACCTCAACCCTCGCTCTTGAAATCCCACCCCAACTCAACTTTTCCAGAGGGTTTCAAAATCCCACCCCTCCAAACTCAAAAATTTCTAGGAATGCATTTTCATCATATTTAAATATTTACCTACGTACGCATCACTTAGGTTAGATTAGATTAGGTGAGAGACAGGCAAAAAGTTAGGTGTATGGTTAGGTTAGGTTAGATTATGTTAGGTTAGGGTAATTTAGGTTAGACTAGGTTAGCCTACGTACGCGCGCGTAGGCTTTTCACGCCCCCTCCTGTGAATTGGGTGCTAGCCACTTTAATTTCCAATCAAATGAGCCCTTTTCAAAGTTTCTGCGATGACTCCTTTTGTGAGTACTTAGATAATATAAAAATGATAGAGCCAGGATATTCTTAAAGTTTGATTCCCCCCTCCCCTCGTGACATTTAAATTGTAATAGCTCTGATGTTGAGGCATATTTCCAAACATCTTTTTTCAATTTTTTTTCCTTTTTCTTTCTGATTACACAAGAACTGTGAAATCACAGAGTTGACCAATCTTTGATTGTTTTACAGAAATTCTCACTCCTATCGACGCTTTCCTATGTCCAAAACAAAATCGAGCGTAACAATTAATTAATCTGCATTGAAGATGTCTCGTTTGACGCAATTAGACTATGCGATGTAAGAAGTATTGTTTTGAATCCTTTCTCCGTGAGTGATAAGTGGCAATTCCAGTGAGTGTTAAGTGATACATAGAAAGGTAATTATTGTTCTAAAATCATCAGTTTGCACGATTTCGTAAATAAATAACCGTTAGGTTAGTATATTTCAGGACTTTGAAAGGTTTAAAAGTCAGTATAGGCTGAAATATAGAACAAGATAGAAAATAATGGAATGTTCTTCAAATGTATACCCTCCAACGTTTGGTGTAAGTTCAAATAATATGTCTTTTCAGTGTGTTTTCCATCCAAAAATATGTAAAATATGATGAACTATGTTCCTTGATTATTATTCATATCTTTCAATTAGGGAGGTTAAGGCTTGGAAAAAAAAAGGAATTTTCAGTGAAAAAAACTCACAAATTTAGCTCTTGACATGGCTTTTCGATGCGTTTTCTAAATTAAATATACAAACTACAATGAAAATATGCCCCCCCCAGAAATTTTTGAGTTTGGGGAGGGGGAGATTTTAAATTGCTATTATATCTACTTTTTTTTGTGTGCACTTTTTGTCTCTAAAATGTGAATTAAGCCCTTTTGTGTCTGTGGTAGCTAGTAAGTCCACACAGAATTTGCTTTTTATTCCAATTGCAAATATTTAAAATGAATTAGTTTTATAGTTTCACATCAACGGTTAGCTGTACGAGAAAGTTTTTGAATGAAATGACCACCGGTCCTACAAATTACATACCGTAATCAAGTTTATTATGCTTGAAAAGTCTAAAGATTAGAAAGAATGTTTGCTGTTCGAATCGAACCGGTGCTCGATTCGAGTTAAACTGATACGTGAGGGTCTATTCAAACGGATATTTATGGCATGATTTGAAAAAATGGTAAAACATAAAATTAAAAATAAGTTATCAGTTGTAAGTAATAAGCAACACTAAAATTTCTTGCTCTTTGCACATAATTTTTACTTTTATTCCCAATCCAATGTGAACGACTCCTCACTCCTGAAAAGGCAAGATCGTTCACTTAGAATAAAACCTTGAAAATACGTTCCACCAGAAATTTTGATTTTGGGGGGAGGGAGGGAGATTTTAAACGAATATTATATTTGCTTTTTTTTTCTGTGCGCACTTTTAACTCAAAAATTTAAATTCTTTAATTTGTTTAATTTAGTGTTCAATCTCAAAAATCTCCAAGGCTGAGTTTATTATGTTTGAAGGATGTATGAAAGGAATTGTTAAAATTAGAAATGATTATCAAGTTATCATGTTGCAACAGGAGTTGCAATGTAGTAAATAGCGAACAGTGGTTCATCTGCGTTTGAGTTCTTGGTTTTCACTAGTTATTAGCGAAGGGTTGTAATGTCATATTCTAGTTTCTTAGGCTAAATATCTTCGCAGTTGACCTTTACCCCCTATTTTCAGAGGGGTGTTGACACACTGACAGCATTGTGACACTTTGGTGTATGGTTACTTGATGTTCTTGTTGACAATGTTTGGTTGATTATCATTATTATCATTAATACAATATAATTATTTGTTGTGTTGTTACCAGAAAAATAACTCAACTTTTAAGATACTTAGCTGTAATTAGTTGAAACTGCGCAAAAATATCGTAGTTTCTTGTCTAATTGTGTGTGTGCGTGTAAACTATTGTGTATGTAATTTTTTGTGTGCGTTTAAGTTTTTGTGTGTGTGTAACTTTTTGTCTGTGTGAGTTTTTTGTGTGTGTGTGTGTGAGTTTTTGTGTGTGGGGGTAAGTTTTTGTGTGTGTGTAAATTGTTTTTGTGTGTGTAAGTTTGTGTGCGTGTTTATGTTCTGATTTTTGTGTTCTCGCAAGAAAATGCCTCGCCTTTAACATGCTTAGCCTTAGTTATTTGAAACTGTGCATAAATATCATAATTTTTAGTCAAATTGCGTGGCTACTAAAGGAACAATGAGCAATTTTTTTCTGTAGGCTAAATATATTCGCAGTTGACCTTTACCCCCCCCCCCTATTTTCCGCGGGGTGTTGTCACACTGACTGCATTGTGACACTTTGGTGATGGTTAATCGGAGTTCACGTTGATGGTTTTCGGTGGATGTATCATCATTTTCATTAATACCACTTAATGATTTTTTGTGTTCTCGCAAGAAAAATATCTCGCCTTTTAAGATACTTAGCCGTAGTTAGTTGAAACTGTGTATAAATATCGTAATTTTTAGTCTAATTGTGTGGTTACTAAAGGAACAATGAGCATTTTTTCTGATTTTTTGTGTTTTCGCATGAAAGAAGCTAGCCTTTAACATACTTAGCCGTTATGTGTTTAAGTTTTTGTGTGTGTGTGTGTAAGTTTTTGTGTGTGTGTGTGTGTGTGTGTGTGTGTAAGTTTTTTTGTGTTTGTGTAAGTTTTTGTGTGTGTGTGTAAGTTTTTGTGTGTGTGTAAGTTTTTTGTGTGTGTGGGTAAGATTTTGTGTGTGTGTGTAATTTTTTGTTTTTTTTTAAGTTTTTGTTTTTTTATCTTATTTTTTGTGTGCGTGTAAGTTTGTTTGTTTTTTTATTTTTTTGTGTGTGTGTTCTGATTTTTGTGTTCTCGCAAGAAAATGGGTCGCCTTTAACATACTTAGCCGTAGTTAGTTGAAACTCCGCATAAATATCGTAATTTTTAGTCTAATTGTTTGGCTACTAAAGTAACAAAGAGCATTTTTTCTGATTTTTTATGTTATCGCTAGAAAATAGCTAGCCTTTAACATACTTAGCCGATGTGTGTGTAAGTTTGTGTGTGTGTGTGTAAGTGTTTGTGTGTGTGTAAGTGTGTGTGTGGGTGTAAGTTTTTGTGTTTGTGTGTGTGTGTAAGTTTTTTGTGTGTGTGGGTAAGTTTTTGTGTGTGTGTAAGTTTTTATGTGTGTGTTTAAGTTTTTGTGTGTTTGTAAGTTTATGTGTGTGTAAGTTTTTGTGTGTGTGAGCAAGTTTTTGTGTGTGTGTGTAGTTTTTGTGTGTGTGTAAGTTTTTGTGTGTGTGTAAGTTTTTTGTGTGTGTGTAATTTTTTGTGTGTGTGTGTTCTGATTTTTGTGTTCTCGCAAGAAAATGGCTCGCCTTTAACATACTTAGCCATAGTTAGTTGAAACTGTGTATAAATATCGTAATTTTTAGTCTAATTGTGTGGCTACTAAAGGAACAATGAGCATTTTTTCTGATTTTTGTGTTTTCGCAAGAAAATAGCTAGCCTTTAACATACTTAGCCGTCGTGTGTGTAAGTTTTTGTGTGTGTGTGTGTAAGTTTTTGTGTGTGTGTAAATTTGTGTGTGTGTAAGTTTTTGTGTTTGTGTGTGTGTGTGTATTTTTTTTTTTTTGTGTGCAAGTTTTTTTTGTGTTTTGGTTAGTTTTTTTGTGTGTGTAAGTTTTTGTGTGTTTGTTATTTTTTGTGTGTGTGGGTAAGGTTTTGTGTGTGTGTAAGATTTTTTGTGTGTGTAAATTTTTGTTTGTTTGTAATTTTATGTGTGAGTGTAATTGTGTGTTTTTGTGTAAGTTTTTTTGTGTGTGTTTTCTGATTTTTGTGTTCTCGCAAGAAAATGGGTCGCCTTTAACATACTTAGCCGTAGTTAGTTGAAACTGTGCATAAATATCGTAATTTTTAGTCTAATTGTGTGGCTACTAAAGGAACAATGAGCATTTTTCTTATTTTTTATGTTATCGCAAGAAAATAGCTAGCCTTTAACATACTTAGCCGACGTGTGTGTAAGTTTTTTGTGTGTGTGTATATTTGTGTGTGTGTGTGTGTGTGTAAGTTTTTGTGTTTGTGTGTGTGTGTGTATGTTTTTTGTGTGTGTGTGTAAGTTTTTGTGTGTGTGTGTAAGTTTGTGTGTGTGTGTAAGTTTTTATGTGTGTTTAAGTTTTTGTGTGTGTGTAATTTTTTGTGTGTGTAATTTTTTTTTTGTTGTTAAGTTTTTGTGTGTGTGTAAGTTTTTTTTTGTTTGTAAATTTTTGTGTTTCTGTAATTTTTTTTGTTTGTGTATGTTTTTTTTTGTGTGTAAGTTTTTGTGTGTGTGTTTTGATTTTTGTGTTCTCGCAAGAAAATGGCTCGCCTTTAAAATACTTAGCCGTAGTTAGTTGAAACTGCGCATAAATATCGTAATTTTTAGTCTAATTGCGTGGCTACTAAAGGAACAATGAGCATTTTTTCAGATTTTTTGTGTTTTCGCAAGAAAATAGCTAGCCTTTAACATACTTAGCCGTCGTGTTTGTAAGTTTTTGTGTGTGTGTATGTAAGTTTTTTTGTGTGTGTAAATTTTTTTTTTTGTGTGTGTGTGTGTGTGTTAGTTTTTGTGTGTGTGTGTAAGTTTTTGTGTGTGTGTGTAAATTTTTGTGTGTGTGTAATTTTTGTGTGTGTGTTTGTGTGTGTGTGTAAATTTTTGTGTGTGTGTAATTTTTTTTGTGTGTGTGTGTGAGTTTTTGTGTGTGTGGGTAATTTTGTGTGTGTGTGTATGTTTTTGTGTGTGTGGGTAAGTTTGTCTGTGTGTGTAAGTTTTTGTGTGTGTAAGTTTTTGTGTGTGTGTAAGTTTTTGTGTGTGTGTAAGTTTTTGTGTGTGTGTGTGTGTGATGATTTTTGTGTTCTCGCAAGAAAATGTCTCGCCTTTAACATACTTAGCCATAGTTAGTTGAAACTGTGCATAAATATCGTAATTTTTAGTCTAATTGCTTGGCTACTAAAGGAACAATGAGCAATTTTTTTCTGTAGGCTAAATATCTTCGCAGTTGACCTTTACCCCCTATTTTCCGAGGGGTGTTGGCACATTGACGGCATTGTGACACTTTGGTGATGGTTAATCGGAGTTCACATTGATGGTTTTCGGTTGATGCATCATCATTTTCATTAATACCACTTAATGATTTTTTGTGTTCTCGCAAGAAAAATATCTCGCCTTTTAAGATACTTAGCCGTAGTTAGTTGAAACTGTGTATAAATATCGTAATTTTTAGTCTAATTGTGTGGCTACTAAAGGAACAATGAGCATTTTTTCTGATTTTTTGTATTTTTGCAATAAAATATCTAGACTTTAACATACTTAGCCGACGTGTGTGTCAGTTTTTGTGTGTGTGTGTGTAAGTGTTTGTGTGTGTGTAAATTTGTGTGTGTGTGTGTGTGTAAGTATTTGTGTTTGTTTGTGTGTGTGTTTGTTTTTTTTGTGTGTGTGTGTCTATGTTTTTGTGTGTGTGTAAGTTTTTTGTGTGTGTGGGTAAGTTTTTGTGTGTGTGTGTAAGTTTTTGTGTGTGTGTAAATTTATGTGTGTGTGTGTAAGTTTTTGTGTGAGTGTAAGTTTTTGTGTGTGTGTAAGTTTTTGGGTGTGTGTGTTCTGATTTGTGTGTTCTCGCAAGAAAATGGGTCGCCTTTAACATACTTAGCCGTAATTAGTTGAAACTGTGCATAAATATCGTAATTTTTAGTCTAATTGTGTGGCTACTAAAGGAACAATGAGCATTTTTCTGATTTTTTGTGTTTTCGCAAGAAAATAGCTAGCCTTTTACATACTTAGCCGTTGTGTGTGTAAGTTTTTGTGTGTGTGTGTAAGTTTTTGTGTGTGTGTAAATTTGTGCGTGTGTGTGTAAGTTTTTGTGTTTGTGTGTGTGTGTGTAAGTTTTTTGTGTGTGTGGGTAAGTTTTTGTGTGTGTGTAAGTTTTTGTGTGTGTGTAAGTTTTTGTGTGTGTGTAAGTTTTTGTGTGTGTAAGTTTTTTGTTTGTGTGTGTATTTTTGTGGGTTATTGTGTATTTTTGTGTGTGTGTAAGTTTTTGTGTGTGTGTAAGTTTTTGTGTGTGTGTATGTTTTTATGTGTGTGTAAGTTTTTGTGTGTGTGTTCTGATTTTTGTGTTCTTTCAAGAAAATTTCTAGCCTTTAACATACTTAGCCGTAGTTAGTTGAAACTGTGCATAAATATCGTAATTTTTAGTCTAATTGTGTGGCTACTAAAGGAACAATGAGCATTTTTTCTGATTTTTTGTGTTTTCGCATGAAAATAGCTAGCCTTTAACATACTTAGCCGTTGTGTGTGTAAGTTTTTTTGTGTGTGTGTGTAAGTTTGTGTGTGTGGGTAAATTTGTGTGTGTGTGTGTGTGTATGTTTTTGTGTGTGTGTGTGTGTGTGTAAGTTTTGTGTTTGTGTGTGTGTGTGTGTGTGCAAGTTTTTTGTGTGTGTGTGCAAGGTTTTGTGTGTGTGTAATTTTTTGTGTGTGTGTAAATTTTTTGTTTGTGTGTGTAAGTTTTTGTGTGTGTGTGTGTAAGTTTTTTTGTGTGTGTAAATTTTTGTGTGTGTGTATTTTTTTTTATGCGTGTAATTTTTTGTGTTTGTGTAAGTTTTTGTGTGTGTGTGTTCTGTTGTTGTGTTCTAGCAAGAAAATTGCTCTCCTTTAAAATGCTTAGCCGTAGTTAGTTGAAAATGAGCATAAATATAATAATTTTTAGTCTAATTTTTCGGGTACTAAAGGAACAATGAGCATTTTTTCTGATTTTTTGTGTTTTCGCTAGAAAATAGCTAGCCTTTAACATACTTATCCGTTGTGTGTGTAAGTTTTTGTGTGTGTGTGTAAGTTTTTGTGTGTGTGTGTAAATTTGTGTGTGTGTGTGTGCATGTTTTTGTGTTTGTGTGTGTGTGTGTAAGTTTTTTGTATGTGTGGGTAAGTTTGTGTGTGTGTGTATGTTTTTGTGTGTGTGTAAGTTTTTGTGTGTGTGTAAGTTTTTGTGTGTAAGTTTTTGTGTTTGTGTAAGTTTTTGTGTGTGTGTAAGTTTTTGTGTGTGTTTAAGTTTGTGTGTGTGTGTAAGTTATTTTTGTGTGTGTTTTAGTTTTTTTGTGTGTGTAAGTTTTTGTGTGTGTAAGTTTTTTGTGTGTGTGTGTAAGTTTTTGTGTGTGTGTGTGTAAGTTTTTGTGTGTGTGTAAATTTGTGTGTGTGTGTAAGTTTTTGTGTGCGTGTAAGTTTTTGTGTGTGTGTAAGTTTTTGTGTGTGTGTGTTCTGATTTTTGTGTTCTCGCAAGAAAATGGGTCGCCTTTAACATACTTAGCCGTAGTTAGTTGAAACTGTGCATAAATATCATAATTTTTAGTCTAATTGTGTGGCTACTAAAGGAACAAAGAGCATTTTGTCTGATTTTTTGTGTTTTTGCTAAAAAATAGCTAGCCTTTAACATACTTAGCCGTTATGTGTGTAAGTTTTTGTGTGTGTGTAAGTTTTTGTGTGTGTGTGTAAATTTGTGTGTGTGTGTGTGTGTAAGTTTTTGTGTTTGTGTGTGTGTGTGTAATTTTTTTGTGTGTGTGTGTGAGTTTTCGGGTGTGTGTAAGTTTTTGTGTGTGTGTGTAAAGTTTTGTGTGTGTGTATGTTTTTGTGTGGTTGTAATTTTTTGTGTGTGTATTATTTTGTGTCTGTGTAAGTTTGTGTGTGTGTATGTTTTTTTGTGTGTGTAAATTTGTTTTTGTGTGTAAGTTTGTGTGTGTGTGTAAGATTTTGTGTGTGTGTAAGTTTTTGTGTGTGTGTGTTCTGATTTTTGTGTTCTCGCAAGAAAATGGCTCGCCTTTAACATACTTAGCCGTAGTTAGTTGAAACTGTGCATAAATATCATAATTTTTAGTCTAATTGCGTGGCTACTAAAGGAACAAAGAGCATTTTTCTTATTTTTTGTGTTTTTGCTAAAAAATAGCTATCCTTGTACATACTTAGTCGTCGTGTGTGTAATTTTTTGTGTGTGTGTGTAAGTTTTTGTGTGTGTGTTAATTTGTGTGTGTGTGTAAGTTTTTGTGTTTGTCTGTGTGTGTGTAAGTTTTTTGTGTGTGTGTGTAAGTTTTTGTGTCTGTGTAAGTTTTTTTGTGTGTGTAAGTTTTTTTGTGTGTGTAATTTTTTTTGTGTGTGTAAGTTTTTTTGTGTGTGGGTAAGTTTTTGTGTGTGTGTGTGTGTGTAAGTTTGTGTGTGTGTGTAATTTTTTGTGTGTGTGTAAGTTTTTTTGTGTGTGTAAGTTTTTGTGTGTGTGTGTTCTGATTTTTGTGTTCTCGCAAGAAAATGGCTCGCCTTTAACATGCTTAGCCATAGTTAGTTGAAACTGTGAATAAATATCGTAATTTTTAGTCTAATTGTGTGGCTACTAAAGGAACAATGAGCATTTTTTCTGATTTTTTGTGTTTTCGCATGAAAATAGCTAGCCTTTAACATACTTAGCCGTTGTGTGTGTAAGTTTTTGTGTGTGTGTGTGTAAGTTTTTGTGTGTGTGTAAATTTGTGTGTGTGTAAGTTTTTGTGTTTTTGTGTGTGTGTTTAAGTTTTTTTTTGTGTGTGTAAGTTTTTTGTGTGTGTGGGTAAGTTTTTGTGTGTGTGTAATTTTTTTTGTTTGTGTAATTTTTTTTGTGTGTGGGTAAGTTTTTGTGTGTGTGTGTAATTTTTTGTGTGTGTGTAATTTTTTGTGTGTGTGTAAGTTTTTGTGTGCGTGTAAGTTTGTGTGTGTGTGTAAGTTTTTGTGTGTGTGTGTTCTGATTTTTGTGTTCTCGCAAGAAAATGGGTCGCCTTTAACGTACTTAGCCGTAGTTAGTTGAAACTGTGCATAAATATCGTAATTTTTAGTCTAATTGTGTGGCTACTAAAGGAACAATGAGCATTTTTCTGATTTTTTGTGTTTTCGCAAGAAAATAGCTAGCCTTTAACATACTTAGCCGTTGTGTGTGTAAGTTTTTGTGTGTGTGTGTGTAAGTTTTTGTGTGTGTGTGTGTAAGTTTTTGGGTGTGTGTAAATTTGTGTGTGTGTGTGTGTATGTAAGTTTTTGTGTTTGTGTGTGTGTGGGTAAGTTTTTGTGTGTGTAAATTTTTGTGTGTGTGAAAGTTTTTGTGTGTGTAAGTTTTGTGTGTTTGTGTTAGTTTTTGTGTGTGTTTAAGTTTTTGTGTGTGTAAATTTTTGTGTGTGTGTAATTTTTTGTGTGTGTGTAAGTTTTTGTGTGTGTGTAAATTTTTTTGTTTGTGTAATTTTTTGTGTGTGTGTAAGTTTTTGTGTGTGTGTAAGTTTTTGTGTGTGTGTGTTCTGATTTTTGTGTTCTCTTAAGAAAATGGCTCGCCTTTAACATACTTAGCCGTAGTTTGTTGAAACTGCGCATAAATATCGTAATTTTTAGTCTGATTGCGTGGCTACTGAAGGAATAATGAGCATTTTTTCTGATTTTTTGTGTTTTCGCAAGAAAATAGCTAGCCTTTAACATACTTAGCCGTCGTGTGTGTAAGTTTTTGTGTGTGTGTGTGTAAGTTTTTGTGTGTGTGTAATTTTTTTTTTGTGTGTGTGTGTGTGTAATTTTGTGTGTGTGTGTGTAAGTTTTTGTGTGTGTGTGTAACTTTTTGTGTGTGTGTATATTTTTTGTGTGTGTGTGTGTGTGTGTAAGTTTTTGTGTGTGTGTGTGTGTGTGTGTAATTTTTTTTGTGTGTGTGTGTAAGCTTTTGTGTGTGTGTGTAATTTTTTGTGTGTATGTATATTTGTGTGTGTGTGTGTAATGTTTTGTGTGTATGTATGTTTTTGTGTGTGTGTAAGTTTTTTTGTGTGTGTAATTTTTTTTGTGTGTAAGTTTTTGTGTGTGTGTGTGTGTGATGATTTTTGTGTTCTCGCAAGAAAATGGCTCGCCTTTAACATACTTAGCCGTAGTTATTTGAAACTGTGCATAAATATCGTAATTTTTAGTCTAATTGCGTGGCTACTAAAGGAAAAATGAGCAATTTTTTTCTGTAGCCTAAATATCTTCGCAGTTGACCTTTACCCCCCCCCTATTTTCCGAGGGGTGTTGGCACATTGACGGCATTGTGACACTTTGGTGATGGTTAATCGGAGTTCACATTGATGGTTTTCGGTTGATGCATCATCATTTTCATTAATACCACTTAATGATTTTTTGTGTTCTCGCAAGAAAAATATCTCGCCTTTTAAGATACTTAGCCGTAGTTAGTTGAAACTGTGTATAAATATCGTAATTTTTAGTCTAATTGTGTGGCTACTAAAGGAACAATGAGCATTTTTTCTGATTTTTTGTGTTTTCGTATGAAAATAGCTAGCCTTTAACATACTTAGCCGTTGTGTGTGTAAGTTTTTGTGTGTGTGTGTGTAAGTTTTTGTGTGTGTGTAAATTTGTGTGTGTGTGTGTGTAAGTTTCTGTGTTTGTGTGTGTGTGTGTAAGTTTTTTTTGTGTGTGTGTGTCTAAGTTCTTGTGTGTGTGTAAGTTTTTTGTGTGTGTGGGTAAGTTTTTGTGTGTGTGTGTAAGTTTTTGTGTGTGTGTAAATTTATGTGTGTGTGTGTAAGTTTTTGTGTGCGTGTAAGTTTTTGTGTGTGTGTAAGTTTTTGGGTGTGTGTGTTCTGATTTGTGTGTTCTCGCAAGAAAATGGGTCGCCTTTAACATACTTAGCCGTAATTAGTTGAAACTGTGCATAAATATCGTAATTTTTAGTCTAATTGTGTGGCTACTAAAGGAACAATGAGCATTTTTCTGATTTTTTGTGTTTTCGCAAGAAAATAGCTAGCCTTTTACATACTTAGCCGTTGTGTGTGTAAGTTTTTGTGTGTGTGTGTAAGTTTTTGTGTGTGTGTAAATTTGTGCGTGTGTGTGTAAGTTTTTGTGTTTGTGTGTGTGTGTGTAAGTTTTTTGTGTGTGTGGGTAAGTTTTTGTGTGTGTGTAATTTTTTGTGTGTGTGTAAGTTTTTGTGTTTGTTTAATTTTTTGTGAGTGTAAGTATTTTTGTGTGTGGGTAATTTTTTGTGGGTGTGTAAGTTTTTGTGTGTGTGTAAGTTTTTGTGTGTGTGTCAGTTTTTGTGTGCGTGTGCGTTTTTGTGTGTGTGTAAGTTTTTGTGTGTGTGTTCTGATTTTTGTGTTCTCTCAAGAAAATGTCTCGCCTTTAACATACTTAGCCATAGTTAGTTGAAACTGTGTATAAATATCGTAATTTTTAGTCTAATTGTGTGGCTACTAAAGGAACAATGAGCATTTTTTCTGATTTTTTGTGTTTTCGCATGAAAATATCTAGCCTTTAACATACTTAGCCGTTGTGTGTGTAAGTTTTTGTGTGTGTGTAAGTTTTTGTGTGTGTGTAAATTTGTGTGTGTGTGTGTGTAAGTTTTTGTGTTTGTGTGTGTGTGTGTAAGTTTTTTTTGTGTGTGTGTGTGTGTGTGTGTGTGTGCAGGTTTTTTGTGTGTGTGGGTAAGTTTTTTTGTGTGTGTAAGTTTTTGTGTGTGTGTAAGTTTTTTGTGTGTGTGGGTAAGTTTTTGTTTGTGTGTGTGTAAGTTTTTGTGTGTGTGTAAATTTTTGTGTGTGTGTAAGTTTTTGTGTGCGTGTAATTTTTTGTGTGTGTGTAAGTTTTTGTGTGTGTGTGTTCTGATTTTTGTGTTCTGGCAAGAAAATGGGTCGCCTTTAACATACTTAGCCGTAGTTAGTTGAAACTCTGCATAAATATCGTAATTTTTAGTCTAATTGTGTGGCTACTAAAGGAACAAAGAGCATTTTGTCTGATTTTTTGTGTTTTTGCTAAAAAATAGCTATCCTTGAACATACTTAGCCGTTATGTGTGTAAGTTTTTGTGTGTGTGTAAGTTTTTGTGTGTGTGTGTAAATTTGTGTGTGTGCGTGTGCAAGTTTTTGTGTTTGTGTGTGTGTCTGTTTGTTTTTTGTGTGTGTTTGTTATATTTTGTGTGTGTGTATGTTATTGTGTGTGTGTATGTTTTTGTGTGAGTGTATGTTTTTGTGTGTGTGTATGTTTTTGTGTGGGTAAGTTTTTGTGTGTGTGTACGTTATTGTGTGTGTGTACGTTTTTGTGTTTGTGTAAGTTTATGTGTGTGTTTGAATGTCTTTGTGTGTGTTCGTTTGTGTGTGTGTGTAATTTTTTTTGTGTGTGTGTTCTGATTTTTGTGTTCTCTCAAGAAAATGGCTCGCCTTTAACATACTTAGCCGTAGTTAGTTGAAACTGCGCATAAATATCGTAATTTTAGTCTAATTGCGTGGCTACTAAAGGAACAATGAGCAATTTTCTGATTTTTTGTGTTTTCGCAAGAAAATAGCTAGCCTTTAACATACTTAGCCGTCGTGTGTGTAAGTTTTTGTGTGTGTGTGTGTGTAATTTTTTTTTTGTGTGTGTGTGTGTGTGTATGTGTGTATGTTCGTTTGTGTAAGTTTTTGTGTGTGTGTGTAACTTTTTGTGTTTGTGTAAATTTTTGTGTGTGTGTGTGTGTGTGTGTAAGTTTTTGTGTTTTTGTTTGTTTGTGTGTGTTTATGTAAGATTTTGTGTGTGTGTGTAAGTTTTTGTGTGTGTGTAAGTTTTTGTTTGTGTGTAAGTTTTTGTGTGTGTGTAAGTTTTTGTGTGTGTGTGAGTAAGTTTTTGAGTATGTGTGAGTTTTTGTGTGTGTGTGTGTAAGTTTTCGTGTGTGTAAGTTTTTGTTTGTGTGTGTAAGTTTTTGTTTGTATATGTGCGTGTAAGTTTTGTGTGTGTGTAAATTTTTGTGTGTGTGTAAGTTTTGGCGTGTGTGTGTAAGTTTTTGTGTGTGTGTGTAAGTTTTTGTGTGTGTGTGTAATTTTTTGTGTGTGTGTGTATGTTTGTTTGTTTGTGTGAGTTTTTGTGTGTGTGTGTGTATGTTTTTGTGTTTGGGTTTAATTTTTTGTGTGTGTATTTTTTTGTGTGTGTGTAAGTTTTTTTGTGTGTGTAAGTTTTTGTGTGTGTAAATTTTTGTGTGTGTGTGTGTAAGTTTTTTTTTCGTGTGTAAGTTTTTGTGTGTGTTGTCTTTGGTGAACTTAAAACTAAAGTGGAAGATTTTTATTTTCTCTGGAGAAATTACAATTGGAGTGTGTTCTTTCAGAAGAGGACTTGAACTTTTCTATCTTCCGTGAAAAATTAGGAACAGTATTTAAAATTTTTTCATCTCTTTGAGAAAAATTTGATCCGAAGTGAAAAATTTTCATATTATTTGGAAAAAAATAGAATTGATTAATAACTAATTTCTTTTTTCATTGAGAAAATTCAGAAGAGAACTTTAACTTTTCTTAACTTCATTGATAAAATTTAAAATTGAAATAGAACTGAATATCTTCCGAGAAAATATTTGCAACTATGATATAGCTTTTTCTATCTACTAAGGAAAAATTTAGAATTTGTAAAATTGGTTTAAGAAGGATATTAAGAAAAGAACTTGTACTGAAAAGATATAATAAAGCCTTTTGAAATGTGGGGACCCTTCTGTGTCTGAGATGCACAAAAAAAGTATTAACAAAATGTGGATGGGGCTCTTTGGGGACCCGGGACGGCGTTTGGGGATCCGGGGGCTCTTGAGGGCTGGGTGGTCCTTTGGGAGCCCGGGGGACCTTTGGGGACTGGGGAGGGCCTTTGGGGGCCCGGGGAGGGCCTTTGGGGGTCTGGGGAGGGTCTTTGGGTGTCTGGGGGGCACTTGAGGGCCGATTGGTCCTTTGGGAGCCCGTTGGACCTTTGGGAAACGGGTGAGGCCCTTTGGAGGTCCGGGGGGCCCTTTGGGAGCCCGGTGGTCTTTTGGGAGCCCGGTGGGACTTTGGGGACCTGGGGAGGGCTTTTGGGGGTCTGGGGAGGGCCTTTGGGGTCTGGGGGCCCTTTGGGAGCTTGGGGGACCTTTGAGGACCGGGGGCTTCCTTCGGGGTTGGGGTAGGGGGATTGGAACCCTTTGGGGTTGGGGTTGGGGGATCGGAACCCTTTAGGGTTGGGGTAGGGGACCTCACGACACTGTTAAAATACAACTTGTGTATTATAACGACCACAGAGTTTCACCCTTAAACTCTCTTCTAAAATCATCTTTTAAAATGTCTCTAACTGTTTCGCCGAAATAATTCCATAAAATGGCTAAAACGGCTTCGCCCAAATAATCCCTAAACGTAATTTCAGCGTGTTGCTTTTGTTTGGCATCTCTGCGCTGACACATTTCAAATTATTTGGAAACCCTTTCGTGAATCAATCTCTTCATTGCTAAGATCGAAACATTCACTCGGAAACAATTCTCTTGGTAGAACTCCAAAGACATTAATAGACATTCGCTCGGAAACAATTTTCTTTAGAAAGAACAAATTAATTCCCTTTCATGTCAAATCAATCAATCATGACATCATCTGTCATGTGTGATCTAAACTTTGCCCCGGAAACATTCTCTTGGTAGAACTCCAAAGACATTAATAGACATTCGCTCGGAAACAATTCTCTTTGTAAACAACAAATTAATTCCCTTCGTGTCAAATCAATCAATCATGACATCATCTGTCACGTGTGATCTAACTGTTTCCTGGAAACTCATAACATTTGCCTCGAGCAACAACAACAACATTCAGGAAGTGTCATTGACTCTGTCCCCATTAGACTCAATAATCCATAAATGTGAGAAAGTTCCTGTTTTTTCATTCTCACTGACAAATACCATAAAAACAGACATAAATTACTGTTGACATCCATGAAAAACATCAAATAAATTGACCAACACACATAACCATCCAAGAAAACATCAAATAAATTGACCAACACACATAACCATCCAAGAAAACATCCATAAATGTGAGAAAATTCCTGTTTTTCAAATTCTCACTGACAAAAACCATAAAAACAGACATAACCATCCATAAAAAAATCCATAAATGTGAGAAAGTTCCTGTTTTTTCAAGTGAGAAAAATAATGTTTTTCCATTCTCACTGACAAAACCATAAACCACGTGGTCCTGTCACGAGCTTTAGGGCCATCTCTACTGATCTGTAATGAAATCGGTTTTCTCTGTCCACTCGGAGATAATCAGCTTAGCCTGGGAGAGATAAAGTACTATGCGGGTATAATTTAATTACATATTTAATACACAGAGGTGGTTAAGTATTTAATGTAATGCGTTGTGGCCGGCATGCTTTCCATAATTCTCTGTTGTGGTTTCCATAATTTTGTTACTAAAATAAGTAGGCTACTCGTATTATGTAGCCCCGACCACCCAAGCTCATCATCCATTGACGCATTGTAGAACCTTTTTTTTCGCTAGTTTTTTCAGCTTAGCGTGAGACAAGACAAAGCGAAGTGACAGAATAGATGGGAAATATATAATTTGGGTTATATATTTGCACATTAAGGGGGGGAGGTATAAAGTATTTTGACAGTGTGAAGCTAGAAAACAATTCTTACTTATTAACACAGTTTATATAATTATCCAGTAAGCTTATCGCAGATCATTTCTGGTCTTCGTTCTCGGTGTGAACAAAAAGCTCCTCCCACTTCTTTCTTCATTTGTGGATCAGTGTGTTTGCGTCTATCAATGAGAAATGGTTACAAAATGCATTATTCGTAATAGCGGGTTTCCACTTGTTTCCGATTATTTCGCGTCTGACTTGTCTACCCGTGAAAAGATCTGATGCCGCTTGTGTTACAAAGTGCATTATTCGTAATAGCGGGTTTCCACTTGTTTCCGATTGTTTCGCGTCTGACTTGTCTACCCGTGAAAAGATCTGATGCCGCCTATGTTTATATCTGCAAATACGTTCTCCGGAGCACTCGCACCCCGGTCTGGAATTTTATAATGGGTGAGACAGGGAATGATCATACTGGATAATTATATAAACTGTGCTTATTACTTATTAGGCATGCAGACCCGCTATGCTACACCCCTCTCCTAATGTGCAAATATAAAGCCCAAATTTATTTCTAAAGTATTATATTTTTATCATACTTAGGTATATTTCATTAGGATTGATTGGCAGAGATACAGGTTCTACTTTAATAAAGAACATTATGTTGGGGCTATATAATACAAGTACCCTAAAATATTGTAATTTCATCATATTTTGGATATTTCATCATGATTAACCTAACCTCAATTCTTGAGTGTGGTCGCTATAACGCGTAAATGCCAGATTCACTTTTTGACTTAGGCCCCTTTGTAATTGTCGTCCTTTATGCTGTGGATGCATTTAAAACCAGATGATTTTCATTCAATGAAGATGTTGCTACCTATTCACACATTTAAAGTTTCACACACTACCATGACACAATTTCAGTAAAAAATTTATCCCCTCCATTGGTGAAAATTTCCTGGGGTCACCCTTGAAATAATTGGTACTTGTCTATTATACGCCACTCACTCAAGTTTACGCAGTGTAAAACTCGAGAACAAACCGGTTTCTTCGTTAGTTTCTTTCAGCTTAGAGTGAGACAAGACAAAGACAAGTGAAAGAATAGATGGGAAATATATAATTTAGGCTATATTTTTTCACATCAGGGGGGGTGGGTGGGTAAAGTATCTGTACAGTTTGAAAGTTAGAAAACAATTCTTACTTCATAATATGCAGAATAATTGTACCTAACACATTTTTCACTCCCCCCCCCTAATGTGCAGATACATAGCCCAAATTTGTTTCTGAAGCATTATATTTCATCATATTTTGTGATATTTCATTAGGATTGAGCTTCAAAGAAACAGGTTCTAATTAAATGAAGCACTAGAGTGAGTGGCGCATTATGCACAAATACCAAACAATTTTTCATGGCACTTCCTTGTGTAAGCTTTACTTTCGTTGTCTAATAGTTGGCGGGTTCATCCAATGGTGCTTACAAACTATATACCATTACAATGCGGAAGGGTTTATACTTGTTAGCTAGCACATACTCGAGAATTTCTTACGCGAATGACGCAAACATGAGACAATAACCAGTTTTCATGGCCTTTATACCAGACAATTAGCTTCGGCTCTGTGGGAAACTACATTATAGCTATACTACTACTACTACTAACAACTCACCGCATCACCAAGCCGCCTGAGACCAACACAGGTACGCACACTCCTCCTCCATCCCAATCTATTCAAAGCCTCCTTTTTTACACCCACCCACGAAGTTCCCATTTCCTTTAAATCTTTCTTTATGGCGTCCTCCCACCCCAGGCGAGGACGACCTGCTTTCCGTTTAGCCCTAGACGGTTGGCCGAAAAGGACAATGTTCGGCAATGTTTCATCCTTCATCCGCACAACGTGCCCTAGCCACCTCAACCTTTCTTTCATTATAATCCTAGAGAGCGGTTTGAACCACATTTTTCGTGTAGCCTATTGTTTGAAATTCGGTCAGTCAGCCGAGTACCCACAACAATCCGTAAGCAATTTCTCTGGAAAACATCTAGCAAATCTTCATCCGCTCTTCGGAGGGTCCATGCTTCAGAGCCATATTTGACCACTGTCATCACTGTCGCTTCTAATATTCTAATCTTGGTTTGCAGACTTATCTTCCTATTCTTCCAAACTTTTTTTAACCGTGAAAAAACACCCTGAGCCTTGGCTATTCTACTTTTAACTTCTTCACTGCTCCCACCCTCTTTACTAATAATACTACCAAGGTAAGTGAAGCTGCCCACCTGATCATTCTTTTCATTACCCAACGTCACCTTTTCATCTTCACTTATTCCTAGCCTTAGTAACTTAGTCTTCTTAACATATATTTTCAAATCTATTCTATCACCCTGAACTCGAAAAACCTCTAAAACTTCATTTATTTTGCACACATTTTCATCTAGGATGCTTAAATCATCAGCATAATCTAAGTCCAGGAGATTTTTTTCTTCCTATTTGGTTCCGTTGTCTCCCACTACCTTTCCTGTGCTCCTTAAGACAAAATCCATCAAAATGATACATACAAAGGGGGATAGAAAACAACCCTGCTTAACTCCTGATTTAATACAAAACCAGCTGCTAACCTCATTTCCTACCTTAACCGCAGCTGTGTTATTTTCGTACATAGCCCCAATCACTTTAATGTATTTGTCTGGTATACCATACAAGAATAAAACCTTTACTAAAGCTCTTCTATGAACAGAATCGAACGCTTGCTCATAACCTATAAAACCGAGGACCAAAGGTGTTTGAAAACTCAGACACTTCTCAATTATTAGCCAAAAAGTGAAAATTTGGTCGACACATCTACCTTTTCTAAAACCGCACTGTTCTTCTCTTAAAACTTTGTCTACGCCATCTCTTAGTCTAAAAAGTATCATATTGCTAAGTAATTTACTACCTACAGAGACCAGACTAATGCGTCGATAATTACCACACTCACTTTTATCAGCTTTCTTATAAAGTGGCTTAATTAAGGTTTTCCCAAAATCGTTAGGTACTTCCCCTTTTTCACAAATCATATTCATAATCTTCAGTTTTTTATTTCTAACCTCAGAGCCACCATATTTGTGAAACTCATTTACCACCCTATCAACACCTGGAGCCTTATTATTTTTTAATCCTTTTAGCACTGTTGCTAATTCCTCCTCACAAAACAAATCTTCCTTCACATCCAAGGTATCACAAACTTTTTCATTTTCCTCTATATCTTTTCCTACAAGTCTATCTCGGTTAAGAAAATTCTCAAAATGTTCGGTTCATCTCTTTAGTTTTTTCCTTATCGCAAATTGCGGCCCCATTCCTATCTTTAACTGGGCCAATTCCGGATTGACTAATCCCTTTTAATTTGTTAACAAGCCAGTACAATATTTTACTATTATGACGTCTAGCTGCATCTTCCAGATCCTCGGCAATTTTATCTATGGCCTCCACTTCACACCTCCTTAGTTCACATTTTAATGCTTCCTTCACTTTCTTTACATTCCTTTTGTTCAGATAATAAATCACTCAGATAATTCTTGTACAAGTCCTTTCTCCTTTCTATTAAAGCCTTTTCACTAATGTTCTTAACTGCAGTGCTGGCTTTCTTCCCTAAGACACCTTCAGCAACTTCACAAATTATTTTTCTAAAATTATTCCAACCATCTTCCATAATATCAAATTTTAAACTCTTAAGTTTAGTATTCAACTGTTCCTGGAAAGTTTCTCTCAAATTCTCATCCTGGAGTCTACCAACATCCTAACTTCCCGGGAGGTGAAAGTTACCCCTTCGACATTTCAGCATTAAATTAGCCCTTGACAATACTAGATGGCGATCTTTACTTTTAACATTTAGTTGGTATTTTGGTTAGGTTTGTTTAAGTTTCGTATTTAATATATGCTATGCTTTAACCCCCCTCCCCCAATGTGCAAATATGTAGCCCAAATTTGTTTCTAAATTATTATATTTTCACCGTATTCTGGTATATTTCATTATGATTAACCTAACTTCAATTCTTGAGTGTGTACTAGCTAACAAGGAAGTACTTTTTTCATACCCACTCTAATCATTGTCTCTACTCGCGACAACCATTATGCATTTAAATAGTTGAGTGCCCAAGAAACCCGATGACCAAAACATAAACGCTTTCATAAGATCCGTACAAATGCAAATTGACGAGTTGTAAAACAGGCAACGAAAAGCCAAAGGGCATACCAAATGCAGATGTGATACCAACCGGAGGCGGTGGGATCAAAAACATCAATAAGTCTATGAAAAGACCCCATTCAATGATGTGGTGCAAATGAAAAGAATTGTGAGAAAATGTTTTCTTCTATGGTTATTTCTAATTTGTGTAATTTCGTTCGGCATATTTTTTGGAAGAGTTGCCAAAAATTGGAAAATTACTAAATTATCATTAGTGACCAAATGGAACTTATCTGACAGAAATAACAATCTGCGAGATAAAATGGTGCAGAATAGCAGAGTGATTTCCTTGGATTCAATATGGGAGGAACAAACGGTGTATTTAGGTGAAAATTTATTGAGTGAAAATGATTATTTGGATATTGGAATCATATTTACAAAAATCACTGGAAATGGGGTTCTTAAACATAAATATCAAACTCTGGTACGATCTATTTTAAAAAATACGAGATCTCCTATACACATTCATCTTATTACGGACGACCAAAGTTTGCTGGCGGCACAACATGTAACGAGAATGTTGGAGAATCAGCACCGAGTTCCTGTCAAGGTAATTTAAGTAGTGTTGGGCGATAATTTGATCAAACAATATATCGAAATATCGATATTTTTACTTTCGATATTCGATAATCGATATATCGATTTCGATATTTCTGATCCGTTTTTATTCAGATTAACTCTTGGCTTTGCAACGTTAAAAAAAAATTGGGTACTTATCTGTTAACCAATACACACTCGAGAATCTGAATTTATAAAATCATACAACAACCGGTTTATTGCTGTTTGTATACGGAGACAATTAGCTTCGATTCAGTGGAAAACTACAGTGTAGCTATGTTTTAATAAATATTTAGTTGGTATTTTGGTTTATTTAGGTTAGGTTACTTATTGCATGCAGCCCGCTATACTTAACCCCCACCCCACCATCCCCCAAGTGTGCAAATATACAGCCCAAATTATATATATGATTGATGATTTTATATGATGATTTTTTTTACATATGAAAAAGATGATTGATATCGAATCTACACGGGCCAAAATTAATCCTTCTCTCCTTTGGCGTTTTCTGTCCTCTAAAAGCGATGAGTCTTTATCCGCATCTACTATCCCTGATTCTGAATGGTACGCATATTATAGATTCAATATATATTATTATATTATTATTATTATATCCTATCTATTTCCATAGATAAGCATAGCGGTTGTTTCTACCCCGTACCTGTAGATCCAAATTCTCGAATGTGTACTGGCTGATAGAAAAGTACCAACAATTATAATAAAAGTGTACTTTGCACAATTTTTTTAAACTTTGAATAATAGAAAATCAAGCAATAAAAACAAACTTCGATTACAAGAGTGAATATCATAGAAATCTAGACTTGAAATTACTCGGGCTCAGGGTAAAGAAAGATGACCTACTGATACTTTTGGCTATTCAAACTCAGCAACATGTCAATGTTTTTTCCCTGAGCATTTGTTCTACCTTTCAGTGATTAAATAATAAAAAAAAAACAGGTTTTTTCAACTGAAAGTAAGGTTCAGCATTAAAACTTAAAACGAACAGAAATTATTCCGTATATGAGAGGGATGCCCTTCATATACGTTTTTTCTAGTATTTTAAAAACAAGCTTCTTATTCTAATTAAATAACCCTTGTGTTTCAGGAGTTGTTTTTAAATAATTGGAGCTCTTTAAAGGAGGGGGTAACTCCCCTCGCATACGGTAGGATTTCTTTTTGTTTCAAGTTTCAATGTGTCTCCCTGGTTTCCGTTGAAAAATTTTTTTTTTATTTAATTTTTGGTTGTTTTCATTTAATACCAGGAAATCATCACTACAAATCCGTCCCTGCTGAAAATTCCACCCAGATATTTTCTTATGGACAATTTCGCCTAGAAATTTCTCTTACGCCTATTTTCATTTGAAAAAAAGACTTGTATTTCATTTAATTTTTTATCTTTTTCAAATCATGCCAGAAAACTCCTTCAACAGGAAATTTTTCATTGAAATTCCATCCTCCGAATGGAAAGTTTCTTCCACGGAAAATCCTCTGATGATGAATTTCTCCCACGAAAAATTTCCACATGGAGAATATCTCCTGCGAAAAATTCCGCCACGAAGAATTGCTCCCATTGAAAACTTTCCTATGGAAAATTTCCCCCGTGGGAACTCCCTGCCTCCCACAAAAAAATTTCGAAACGCTGGCGAAAGAAAGAGGAATAAATAAACATGCATCCGTGATTTTTATTCTGACAAAAAATACAAAATTCTACATTTACGCTAACGGGAGGTTAAAATCTTTACAAGTAGGGTTCTATGATATGCTGAATCTGAGGGTACGCTTTTCTTTAAGATTCTTTGACTTTTTGGGGGGTTTCTCCCCTTTCCCAAAAATCACGCAAATTTTCTCAGGCTCGTATCTTTTGATGAGAACACTAAATGAATCCTATATATTTGGATTCAGCATAGAAAGCCAATTCTCTTTTATATGAGCAAGGCCTATCAGCTTAGAAGGCATTAATACAGCCAAGGCCTTTTGGAGGTTCTCAGCAACGTTTGGAAGTCCTCCTGACTAAACGTATTTTGAGTTTGAGAACAGGCTATACCAACTTATGGATACAGGTAAGTATGCTGAGTATCAGCATGTATGAGTCAATGGATTAAATACATCATTGTTCTTCTTCTCGCCCATTTCCCAAACAATTTTCTATGTTGGATCTTTTCTGCAGGACGTTTACCAGTAGCAGAAAAGGCCGAAAATAGTCAAATATTTTCAAATATCGTTTTCGATATCGGTTTCGTTTCGA
The DNA here is from genome assembly GCF_049724085.1 of Artemia sp. Qi Xiang Cuo. Classification (NCBI taxonomy): domain Eukaryota; kingdom Metazoa; phylum Arthropoda; class Branchiopoda; order Anostraca; family Artemiidae; genus Artemia; species Artemia sp. Qi Xiang Cuo. Next base: position 102,064,984 of record NC_142794.1, on the reverse strand, counting down.
TATTCGAAATCGATATTTGCTCTGATATATCGATATATCAATATCGATATTGAATATCGCCCAACACTAAATTTAATCCCTTTTAGTCTATGCAGGGGCGGATCCAGGATTTTCTTTAGGGGGGGGGGGCAAAATAGGTTGATCCGATAAAGAAATTGGTACTTTCTCATTATCCGGGCCTCTAAAAAGTCGAGTTTGGTTAATGCTAATGATATAAAATAAAATAGGATGAATATATAGTAGTTTAGAAACAAATTTGGGCTATATATTTGTACATTAGGGTGGGGGGTAAAGCATTGCATATATTAACTACGTAGCCTAACCTAGGTACCTTTTTCCCCATCTAAATAAAAAAAAAACAACACTTTAAATATCTTAAAACCACACTAGAAAAAGTATTTCTCTCAGCGGTGTATTGAAACATCTTTTATCAAAACGGGTTTTTCGACGCCCGTTTGACAATAGCATCTAGCATCTCTTATATGACTTCTTTAGAGGCCCGGATAATGCGAATGGACCCAAAAAGTTTAGGGGGGGGAGCGCAAAATAGGTAGAGCCGATAAACTTGCATTATGAGCAAGCTTAATTAACGCAAATTTGCGTTAATTAAGTAAATTACACTACTTTAGACTACGCCGGGGGGGGGGGAGAACGCGCCCCCTCCCTGGATCCGCCACTGAGTCTATGGTTTCTAGTATGAAATTATTAGTGTTCCTAGTATGAAATTAACAAATAAAGACTAGAGGACAGGTATTTGAACGCAATTGTCGCGTCTGCACCTATTATATGCTTTGATTCTGACAATGCACCGCCTCTCCCAAGGCCGTATCCAGGGGGGGGGGGTTACCCGGTTTGAACCCCCCCCCCAAATTTTTGACCGAGTCAAAAATTAGTCTAAAAAATACCCATCTCGAGGATGTTAGACAAAGTCCCCGGGAAAAAATCGGGTAACCCCCCCCCCCTCCTGAACAAAATCCTGGATATGGCCCTGGCCTCCCCCCTCTTATGGTCCCAAATATAGGCTAGCCATAATAATAGGTTTTGTTTCTCCGTTGTCGTATATCTCGTGATATGTCAAGCTTTGAGTACTTGTATGATAAACCCCCTACCGCTCAAGTCGTTCATTCATTGACGCATTATAGAACCGATCTTTTTTCGTTAGTTTCTTTCAGCTTAGCGTGAGACAAGACAAAGAGAAGTTTGAGAATAGATGGAAAAGGTACAGTTGCGGTTAATGGTACACAGCGCTATAGACTGTCGAAGGAATGCAGTGATGGAGACCCGTAAAGTGGGTAACTGCTATCTAAATTGATCGAAGAGCGTGGTTCCTCATTGAATTTATAATATTTAAACTGTTGTTTTTTGGGGTTTAGGGGGGGGGGAAAGGTACCGAGGTTAGGTTACGTATTTAATATATGCTTTGCTTTACCCCCCCCCCCCACCATCCTAATGTGCAAATATATAGCCCAAATTTGTTTCTAAACTATTATATATTCATCCTTTTTTTTATTAGCATTAACCAAACTTGACTTCTTTCGTGTGTACCATTAAGCGCAACAGTACCATGGAAAATATATAATTTGGTCTATATATTTGTACATTAGGGGGTGGAATGGTGGTGTTAAAGTATTTGGTCAGTGTGAAGTTAGAAAACAATTCTTACTACAAAATATGCAGAATAATTGTACCTAATACATTAGGCATGCAGACCCGCTATACCGCTATGGGGTAATACAATGTATAGCGTGGTTTTCATTGCGTATACGATATTTAAACTGTTGTTGATACGATATTTATAGCGTGGTTTTCATTGCGTATACGATATTTAAACTGTTGTTTTTTGGGGTTTAGGGGGAGGGAAGGTATCTAGGTTAGGCTAGGTAAAATAATAATATATGCTAAGTTTTACCCCCCCCCCCCTATTGTGCAAATATATAGCCCAAATTTGTTCCTAAACTATTATATATTCATCCTATTTTATTTCATTAGCATTAACCGAACTAGCACTATATAAAAGAGTGCGTTTAACATAGGAGTACCTTTTTTTGGGGTTGAAGGGGCAAAAACAGGTACCTACGTTAGGTTACGTATTTAATATATGCGATGCTGTACCCCCTCCCCCCTAATGTGCCAATATATAGCCCAAATTTGTTTCTAAACTATTATATTTTAATCCTATTTTCTTTCATTAGCATTAACCAAACTTCACATTTCGCGTCTGTACTAGATTCCATACAAGTACCTTTAGTTCTGACCATGGATTTTGCATCAAGTCCTGGGAAAACTATTTTTCAAAATTTTGCTGGCGGCACAACATGTAAGGAGAATGTTGGCAAATCAGCATAGTTTCTGTCAAGGCAATCTAATCTCTTTAAGTCTATAGTTGGTATAAATAAAAAAAACTAATTTTTTTTAACTGAAAGTAAGGAACGACGTTAAAACTTAAAACGAACAGAAATTATTCCGTATATGCAGAATGGGGCTGTCCCCTCCTCAACGCCTCGCTCTTTACGCTAAAGTTTGACTTTCTCACAACTCTATTTTTTTTAAAAAACAAAAAAACTTTAGCGTAAAGAGCGAGGCGTTGAGGAGGGAACAGCCCCATTCATATACGGAATAATTTCTGTTCGTTTTAAGTTTTAACGTCGTTCCTTACTTTCAGTTAAAAAAACTTTATTTTATTTTATTTAATTTTTGAACGTTTTTGAATTAATACAGCTTTTGATCTTGGCTCACCATACATGAATAATTAAAACAAAATTTGCATATTAATTTACTTTTATTTGGTTAAATGACTTTCTCAAAATTTGTTTAATTTTATTTACGAACGTTTTTATTAGTAATAATTATACGTAACTTACGAATTAACTAACGTAACGAACTTCTATATTCACAGATTTTTAATACGTATATTAGAGGATTCGCCCCCTAGTCAGTACCTTGCTCTTTAAGCTAAATTTCGAATTTTGTTCCAATTCTTTAAAAATGACCGCTTAATCACAAAGTCCGTTAATTAGAATATATAGCTCTTATGAAAGTACTAAACAATCTTTGGCTTAAAGAGCGAGGTATTGACTAGGGGGTTGAACCCAATCATATACGTAATATTTTCTGTTCGTTTTAAGTTTTGATGTAGCTTCTGTTGCAGTTGAAAAACTTGTCTTTTTATATTTAATTTCTGATCTTTTTTAAAATAATGCTGGGAAATCCGGCGTCCCCTTCATAGCAATGTCACTTCCCCCATGAGAACTTCCTTCATGGAAAGATCCTCCCACAAAACCCCCGACCCCCCCCCCCACAACCAGAAAAAATCCCCCCTGAAAACGTCTGTATACTTCCCAATAAACAATACTAGCCTATATGTTAACATTGGGTAAATTTCATAACTTTCAGCCCTCCCCCCGGGGACTTGGGGGGATTAAGGAACTATATTTAAACTTTATTTTTTTGGGGTTTAGGGGAAAAAGGTACCTAGGTTAGGTTATGTTACGTATTTTATATATTCTATGCTTTACCCCCCCCCCCCCCCTTATGTACAAATATATAGCTGAAATTTGCTTCTAAACTATTATATTTTTATTCTATTTTGTTTTATTTCATTAGCATTAACCAAACTTCTCTTTTCGTGTGTTGCCCAGATTTTAGAACAGTGCCGCAAATATATTTTTGGGAAAGCTTATTTTGTAAAACAAAAGTCAGATAGAAAAAAAGAAGAACAATTTCTATACAATATTATTTTCAAACAAAAAAGCCCCTGCGGTCCAATTGTGTCCCAGCGCTCCACCTAATGGGGCCGAATTTAGCCAAATGCTTTATACCAAAGTTTGCGGGCTTTCTGGATTCGAATTTATTTATGGGCTTAATTTTAATCAATAGTTCGTTCACAAAACCAAAACAAGAAAAACAAAACAGTAGCAAATTTCTATAAACGCCTAGAGCTCAGGACTCAGGTCCCCTCCCCCTAATGTAGGGAAATTGTAGTAGGAATAACTGTAGTTAACACATTTTGACGGCAATTCCACTATACATTACTCTATACACAAAACGTTACACTATACCGTACGTTACAAGGTTTTGTGAACCTTGTGCGAAGCTGTGTGATACGCCACTTAACCAATGTGAAAGAATGTTATCTCTTTGGGACATTGAGGATATCATAAACAAGCTTGGAATACAGCAAGAAAAAGCAAAAATTAGCCTTGTTTGTTCTAGACTATTTGTCAATTTTCATGTTCGCTGTTATTTTCGCCGTTATTTTTTCACGAAGAAGACCACCATGGTCTATCATGCTGAGAGAGGTGATTAACAGTTCCACTATACGTTACACCAACCCCCCTCCTGCAAATATATTGTGCAAATATATAGGCTAGATTATATATTTCTCATGCCTCACTATTGTTTCAACTCATTTGCCTACAAATTGAATCAACGGTGACGAAATCAAGAGACGGAGAAAGCGTAGGAAATATATAGTTTTGGTTATATATTTGCACATTAGGGGGATGGGTGTGTGTAAAGTATAGTGGAAGCAAGTTCAAAATGCGTTAACAAAAGTTTTTCTACATATTATGAAGTAAGAATTGTTTTCTAAACATGTTTTCTTCTCAATATCCCGAATTCTAGGCTTATACCTAGCCCGTTTTTTATTTTCTTGTCAAATTATCCTTCCCCTGAAAGCGGGAACCAGAAAACAATCTTGTGAATGTGCATGATTGCGCTTATATCCTGTCGGGGGAGCTTTAATTTAAATAAAAGAGCTTTAAAATCTATGAATGGTTTTGTTTCGCACATTTCCTTGTGATGCGGAGCAAAATCACAGCTTTTTATTTTAAGTTTTCAGGTTAGTGGGTTATTTGTTTGTATTTTTTTATCCGTTGTCTATAACTCGCTATCGGTAACAGTGGTTTCACATTTGTTCAGTAGGCTTATATCAGCGGTGAAAGAGTCGATGCAGAAATTCAAACCTTTTCTTTCAGTTGTGGAACAATAAGACGGATAAGAAAAGTTCCTCTAGTTTCCAAATGTTCTAAATATTTTTTAGATAGTATAAATCTAAATGAACCCGTCTGAGCCCCATATGTAAAGGTCAACCAGTTCGTGGTAATGCGCTGTAAGGATTCGTGCTAAATAGTATAGCCCGAAAATCTACCAAACGAACTTTTGATAACAATATGTGTATCGAGAAAATCGGCTTTTTATGGCGATTGCAAACATATAAAGCTCATTAAGCTGCCTGATTTTTGTATCTAGAATATTGATAGAAGACTCGTTTGAACATAAATTGAAAGTTCTATTGTCCTTTTTAAGTAGCAGAAAAGGTTTTACCGCAGTTTCAGGCTGAAACCAACATCATGGACTCAGAAAGGACCAATAAGATGTACCAATACATGGACCAATAAGATGGACCAATAAGATGTCGAGCAAAAATTCTAAGATAGCCAGTCGATTTAAAATTATCGGAAAGAAAACAGACCAGTGTTGCCAACGGGGTACAATTGTACCATTTTTGGTACAATTTAGAGGTCCTGGTACAATGCGGAGCATTGGGACATTTTCCTGTACAATTGGTTTTGCTTGCTCCTTTTCTTACTTAGATATATGTTCCAAGTTTTATTTCATCAAAAATTTTACTCTTGTTACGGCAAATTTTTACCTGCTGTTCAGTTGGTACAAATTAGTCTCTTGCAGTAAAGTTTTAGTCGCAGAACTGGTACAGTTTATTTCAAAGCGTTGGCAACGTTGGTATAGACTATATTTAGCTTGATTTAAATTGAAATATATATCATTTCTTCAGTTGGTTTATATCGAAATTCAGGCCAATCAACTCAGGCTCGTAGCTGTTGATGGCTAATATTAAACTCAATGAATTCTATATACTTGGAATCAGCATAAAACGAAAATTATTTTGATGTATCTACTGTTATCAAAATTCCTTTTCTTAGAGTTTCGGTTACTACAGGGTCGATACCACAAGCTGCTTGAAAGGCCTCGTTTTGAGGGGTAAAATTAATTTTAATGTATTTTATATTCTTGGAATAAGCATTAAAATACTATATTTTTTATGTATCTACTGTTATCAAAATTCTAAATCTTAGAGTGTTGGTTACTATTTTGCCGATTCTCGTCTTATTTACAGTTTGTTACCACAAAGTGTTTGATAAGAGTGGCGACTGAATGTAAGAATGACTAAAACAAAAAACGGTTCTTACGCATTATATGGGCCTTTACAAGGAAACCAGTCAGGAAAAACCCGCCAGACAGGTTAATTCAAGAAACCGCTATAGAGTAATGCAATGCAGAGCGTGGTTTTCATTGCATTTACGATATTTAAACTGTTGTTTTTTGGGGTTTAGGGGGGGATACCAAGGTTAGGTGACGTATTTAATATATGCTATGCTTTACCCCTCCCCCTAATGTGCCAATATATAGCCCAAATTTGTTTATAAACTATTATATATTCATCCTATTTTATTTTATATCATTAGTATTAACCAAGGCCCATACAATGACTTTTTAGAAAGGCCCATATAATGCGTAAGTATCCAAAAAACTACTGTAAAATTCTTTTGTGTTCCCAAAACATTGCGAGACGTAAAAGGTTAAACTGACTTGATTTGTTCATTTTTATACAACCCTCTTGGGTTCTTTTTTAAAAACTCAGCCACAATGAGAAACAAAATATCTGAAAACAAAAGATATTGCATGAAAGTCGATTGGATTTCAAAATGAGAAATTTGCGAATTTTTTCGGTACTTATTCTTTATATATAACACATGAAAGAAGTCAATTTTGGTTAATGATACTGAAATAAAATAAAATATAAAATAGTTTAGAAACAATTTTGGGCTATATATTTGCACATTTGGGGGTGGGGGGGGACGGGGGGTAAAGCATAGCATATATTAAAAACATAACCTATCCTAGGTACCCCCCCCCTAAACCCCTAAAAACAACAGTTTAAATATTGTAAACACGATAAGAAACTACGCTTTGCAATCCATTTTCTCTTGCAAATACCCGTTTAACGGTTTTCTATTTGCATTCCTTGTACAGTCTATAGCGCTGTGTTATATATAATGCATAAGTACCATTTTTTTCTGGATTGTCATGGGGAAAATCAGAGAGTTTTCTTAAGGAAAGGAGTAATGGACATTCAGGAAATGCCTGGCCCCTTTACTCCACCACAGACTAAGAGAAAAAGTATTAACACCATACATAATAAAAAAAACCGCAAATTGCAATTTTTTTCAATATTCATGTATAAAAATTCAACAGAAGTAATCAAATTTATCACAATATCAATTTTTCGATTTTATTTAAGATAATATTTTTAGCAGAAACCTATGGGGGGGGGGTCTTCACCCCCCTGAGTACAGCCCGAGGGCAGAACTAGCCCTCCTAGCATTTATGGTTATCCTCATTTGGTTGAGCAAAAAAACAGAATTACATAAAAAAGTCTTTTTCAAGTGAAAGTTATGAGTGACATTCAAACTGAGAAAAAACGTAAATTATTCCGCATTTAAGCTTCCCCCCCCTAGTAACCTCCGCCGTTTACGCTCTAGCTTAGCTTTTTGTCCTTAATGCTTTAAGAATGACTGCTAAAGCACAAAGTGTGACATGAATGCTGCACTGAACATCATGAATGATGCTTTGATTATTGAGAGTAAATCGTCAGTCAATTATGATCTTTTCAAATAGTTCGTTCTTTTCAAATCTTTTCAAATATCAAACTTTAAGAAAGGAGCGACTCGGCCCAGTAGTAGCCTAACCGAAACTCTAAAAAAGCAGAATTTGATGACAATAGATACACCGAAATATTTTTTCTTTCGCTGATTCCAAATATATAAAATTCATTGAGTTTAATGTTACCCTTCAAAAACTACGACCCTGAACAAATTTGCTAGACTTTTGAAGAGTGGGGGGGGGGGTAACTTCCCTAAATAGTCAAGGATTCTTAATAGAAACACACCACCAGATTTAGCGTATCAGAGAACCCTACTATAGAGGTTTCAAGCTCCCATCTGCAAAAATGTGGAATTTTGTATTTTTTTTTCCGGAAGAAAGATCACGAATAAGTTTTTTTTTTGTTCCTAGGGATGATTGTATCGAACCAATAATCCTAGAAGATTGAAAAAGGGTTAATTCGAACGAAAGTCAAAAGTTCTAGTGCCGTTTTTAAATTACCAAAAAGATTGGAGGGCAAATAGCCCCCCCTCCCACTCCCCTTTTTCCCAAAGTCATCCGATCAAAATTTTTAGACACCCATTTTGTTCACCATAGTTGATAGGATTAGAGGGTTTGACCGCCCACAGCCCCTTGGGAAAGAGCTGTAAATTATGCAAATTGTCGATTGTTTACGAATAGTATTCGTTATTCAAGGTTCAAGGTTCTTCATTAAAATGCCGATAAACTATAGAATTTTATATATTTTTCCGTAGGCGGGGAGCGGAGCTTGTATACCAAGGAGAAAAAAAAACAACAACAATATACCTTATCACTGAAACAAACAGAATTATTTTTGCCAGTATTAGTATAATGTTTACAGTGAGCTAAGCCAGCCTCCCCCCTGGCACTTTCCCACCGTCCTTATAATGGTAATAGTCGTCACACCGAACCCGAATACGTCCCTAATGGAAGAAAGCCGTCGTTCCCCCCCCCCTGCCACTTTCGATTGCTTAGATTAATCTTCATTGCACCTGGCTGCCCGGATACTCCGAGTACTTCCTTACAATAGGAATGATCATCGCTCCCTCTCTTGGCACTTTTCCAATATTGGTCCTTATAACAAGAATGGTCAGAGCACCCTCCCTTGGAACTTTTCCACTGTTTTTATAACAGGAATGATCAGAGCACCCTCTATTGGCACTTCTCCACCGTCCTTATAATAGGAATAGTCACTGCCCTGTACCAAATACGTCCTTATCATAGGAATGCTCGTTGCCCCCTACCCAAATACATCCTTATAATAAGAATGACCGTTGCCCCGTACTTTTGTTATGTGGGCTGGGTAAGGGGCAACCCAAATACATTCTTATAAAAAGAATGATTGGTGCTCCCTCCCTTGGCACTTTTCCAAGACATTTTTGTTATGTGTGGTGGGCATGGAATAACCTGAATATAGACCGATTGCCATTTGAGTCTAATCCACAATTATGTTTGCTAAATCGCAAAACTCCAATAATAATCTCTCATATCTACCAACCTTGAACCTTTCAAACAGTTCATGGAAATGAACTGTAAGTAAGCAGCAACCCGGCTCAATGGTAACCGAAACTCTAAAGAACGGAATTTTGATACCAACAGATACATCAGAAGAAGGGAAAGGGCCTTCCCCTTTTTAGAAAAAAAGGAAAAGAGCCCCTAAAAGTTATAGAACTTTAATGAAAATGACACCATCATATTCAGCGTATAAGAGAACCTTACTGTAGAGGTTTCTAGCACTTATCTACAAAAATGTGGAATTTTGCATTTTTTTTTCCAGAAGAAAGATCATGGATGCGTGTTTATTTATTTTTTTTTCCCAGGGGTGATCGTATCGACGCAGTGGTCCTAGAATATCGTGGGAGGGCTCATTGGAACGAAAATTAAAAGTTCTAGTGCCCTTTTTAAGTGACCAAAAATGGAGGGCAACTAGGCCCCCTCCCACGCTCATTTTTTTTCTCAAAGCCACCCGATCAAAATTTTGAGATAGCCATTTTGTTCAGCATGGTCGGAAATATGATAAGTATGTCTTTTAGGATGACTTAGTCCCCCGAAGTCCCCGGGGGGAGGGCTGAAAGTTATGAACTTTACCCAATGTTAACATATAGTATTGGTTATTGGGAAGTATACAGACGTTTTCAGGGGAGATTTTTCCTGGTAGGTGGGGGGGAGTCGGGGTTATATGGGAGGATCTTTCCACGAAGGAAGTTTTCATGAGGGAAGAGACATTACTATGAGGGGGCGTCGGGTTTACCATCATTATTAAAGAAAAAGATTAGAAATTAAATTAAAAAAAACAAGTTTTTAAACTGAAAGTAAGGAGCAACATCAAAACTCAAAACGAACAGAAAATATTACGTATATGATTGGGTTCACCCCCTAGTCAATACCTCGCTCTTTAAGCCAACTTTTTTTAGTACTTTCATAAGAGCTATTTATTCTAATTAACGGCCTTTGTGATTAAGGGGTCATTTTTAAAGAATTGGAACAAAATTCAAACTTTAGCTTAAAGAGCAAGGTATTGACTAGGGGGCGAACCCCCTAATATACGTATTAAAAATCTATGAACATGGAAGTTCGTTACGTAAGTTAATTCGTAAGTTACGTATATCTATTATTAATAAAAACGTTCGTAAATAAAATTAAACAAGTGTCGAGAAAGCCATTTCACCAAATAAATTAAAATTAATATGCAAATTTTGTTTTAATTATTCATGTACGGTGAGCCAAAATCAAAACCTGCATTAATTCAAAACGTTCAAAAATTAGATAAAAAAACAAGTTTTTTTTAACTGAAAGTAAGGAACGACGTTAAAACTTAAAATGAACAGAAATTATTCCGTATGTGAAAGGGGCGAAACATTAAAGAAACAAACCTAGCTGCGTGGTATTATCAAACTCTTGTCTGATATTATTAAACATCTTGCGTTGCATTATCAAATCTTGCCTGATATTACCAAATCTTGTCTAATATTACTTTAATCAAGCGAATTCTCTCTGGCATTACCAAAATTTTACATGGTATTACAAAAATCTTGCAAGTTATTAACCAAATCTTGCGTGGTATTATCAACATCTTACCTGATATTGGCAAAATATTTTCTAGTACTATCAAAAATTGTTTAATATTTTCAAGATCTAGCAAGGTGCTTTCAAAATCGTATCTGGTATTATCAAAATCTTGCCAAGTTTTACAAAAATATTGCCTAGTATTATCAAAAAAGTGTATGGTATTATCAAACATCTTGCATTGCATTATCAAAATCAAAATTTGGTATTACCAAATCTTGTCTAATATTATCAAATTCTTGTCAGGTATTATGAGAATCCTCTCTGGTATTATCAAAATTTTATAAGGTATTATCAAAATCTTGCGTGGTACTATCAAAACTGGTCTGGTATTATCAAAATCTAGCATTGCGCTATCAAAATCGCGTCTGGTATTATCAAAATTTTGCTAAGTATTACCAAATTCTTGCGTGTTATTTTTAAAATCTTGTCCGATATGACAAAACATCTTACGCTGCATTATCCAAATCTCGCCTGGTATTACAAAATCTTCTCTAGTATTATCTTGTCAGAATTGTTGTCTTACCAAAATTTTGTCAAATATTATGAGAATCCTCTCTGGTATTATCAGTCTTATATGGTTTTATCAAATTTTCGCAATTTATTAACAAAATCTCGCGTGATATTATTAAAAACTTACCTGATGTTAATAAAATATTTTCTAGTATTATCGAAACTTGTCTGATATTATCAAAACCAAACATGATGCTATCAAAATCGCGTTAGATATTATCAAAAATCTTCATAATCCAGCCAAGTATTGCCAAAATCTTGCAGGGTATTATCAAAATCTTGTAAGATATAATGAGAATCCTCTTTGGTATTACCAAAATCTTGCAAGTTAATAACAATTTTGTGTGGTATTATCAAAATCTTACCTCATATTAACAAAATATTTTCTAGTACTATCAAAACTTGTCTTATATTATCCAAATCTAGCACGGTGCTATCAAAAGCGTGTGTGGTATTATCAAAATCTTGTCTGATATTATCAAACATCTTGCTTTGCATTATTAAAATCTTGGCTGGTATTACCAAATCTTGTCTGGTATTACCAAATCTTGTCTAGTATTATCAAAATCTTGTCTAATGTTATGACAATCATCTCTGGTATTATCAAAATCTTGCAATTTATTAACAAAATCTTACGTCTTATGATCAAAAACGTACCTGATATTAACAAAATATTTTCTAGTACTATCAAAACATGTCTGATAGTATCAGAACCAAACATGGTGCTATCAAAATCGTCTGTGATGTTATCAAAAATCTTGCCAAGTATTACCAAAATCTTGCGTGGTATAATCAGAAATTTACCTGTTTTTAGCAAAATATCTTCTGGTACTATTAAACCCAGTCTGATATTGTCAAAATCTAGCATGGAGATATCAAAATGTGTCCTGTATTATTGAAATCTTACCAAGTATTACCAATATATTGCGTGGCATTACCAAAATCTTGCCTGGTATTAATAATTTGTCTAGTATTAATAAGACCTTGTCAGATACTATGAGAATCCTCTCTGGTATTATCAAAACCTTAAAAAAACAAAGAGAGAAAACTCAATGAAGAAAACAAACAAAACGAGACTACGGCCAGTAGAAAAAAGATAAAAACTAAAACGACTCAGACATTTCACCAACATAAAAACGAGGCATCTTTAGTACAAAAGAAACAAACATTAAAAGACTAGAAGAAACTGAAAACACATAAAAACCAACACCAATATTGAACTACAATTGACTACTTAGGAGTAGAAGGCTATCTTATAGTCCCACGCGAACCACGTGGTTTATGGTTTTTCTCAGTGAGAATGAAAAAACAGAATTTTTCTCACTTGAAAAACCGGGAATTTTCTCACTTTTATGGATGTTTCTTGGACGGTTATGAGTGTTGGTCAATTTATTTGATGTTTTTCATGGTTGACAACATCAAATTATGGATGTTTTATGGTTTTTGTCAGTGAGAATGTAAAAAACAGGAACTTTCTCACATTTATGACTGTTTTTATGGTTTTTGTCTGTGAGAATGAAAAACAGGAATTTTGTCACATTTATGTCTGTTTTCATGGATGGTTATGTGTGTTGGTTGATTTATTTGATGTTTTTATGGATTTTGTCAGTGAGAATGGAAAAACAGGAACTTTGTCACTCCCTTCTTGTTGTTGTTCGATGCAGGTGTTATGAGTTTCCGGGAAACAGTATTTGTTATTGTTGTTCAAGCCAAATGTTATGAGTTTCCAAGGAAACAGTTAGATCACGTGTTTCCTTCTCAGCCAATCAGCGAGTCGGATACATCCTCCTTCTCAGCCAATCAGAGACTTGCTTACATATGATTTTCCCCATTACATAACAATTCGCCCTTGAGATTTCGTATATAACGGGCATGCATTGTGATTAAATTACCAGAAAGTATTGTGACACAATTGAAACAACAATGAATGTTATTGATGAACTTGAAGCCTTGGCAACTTCAATTTACCATGTAAGTTCTGATTTAATACATTTTTATTTTCATAATAAAATTATTTTCATTGGTCACCCTCTAGTATATTTAGGTAAGTACCCCCTCCCCCCACACAAACCTAACCACCCTGCAATATTTATAGTCACTAGAAAACATAAAATATGTTCTTATTACTACCTAAGCCCTCTCACCCCCCCCCCCCCACTGTTTTTACAACTATAATTCTCGCAATTGAAATAATTCTCATTTTTCGATAAAATTCTTGCTTTTCTGTATTGTGATCTTTTCTGTAACTGAATTCTGTCAATTCTTAGGCATTATGCCGCTATGTTTTGACATAAAGCTCTCCGCTCAAGGTTATAAATAATTTTGGCATCTTCTTTTCCTGTTTTGTTTTACATTAGCGGTTTTAGTCAATCAAGGTTTCAATACCTTTTGTGTAATTCTATGTTTTCTGAAATAGCGGAGAACTAATTGTCTGTAAAATTAATATTTAGGACATTGGAATTCTATATTCTATGTAAGAGCGAAACAAGTTATTTCCCAAAAATAATTGCTAACAATATTTTTCTGACATTGCTGAAAGGGGGGGGGAGGGGGACATGCCTCAATTCTATCGCCACTATTGTAAAATGAAAACAAAGTGCTTGCATGGAAAGTAAGGTTAGGCTGGGATGTCTATGAATAAGCCTTTTTTAATTAATTAAAATAGCATTTGATTTCTGAGTTCAGTATATTTTTATTTTTTGCTTTACTGAAAATGCCGGCGTAGGGGCCTTTCTTAGTGATAAATACTTTTCTAGACCAAATTATGCGGATGAGGATACTAACTTTCTTTCTGTAAAAAGGGGCAAATTATTTCAATACTAACTTTTTTCTCTTCTTTTTAAGGCCAATTATGAAGAATGTCCTTCACCGCCACCCAGTAAAAGAGCAAGAGTGTGTGTGGCAGCCCCATCAGTGCCAGCCCACATACAGTCTGGGCATAAACCAAAAAGAGAATGGGGCATAAGGACGGTGAACCCTGTTGGCTCATCTATGCAAGCCCAAGACATTGCTGGCCCAGCTGCGCAAGAACATAGCACTGCCGCCCCGCCCCCCCACCAACATGCACTACCTGGTCGTTCGGGCCCTCAAGCCCAGACGGATTATGCAAATGTAAGCATTTTTCCTACCTATCTATTTCTTTATGATAATGGTAATAAGCTTACCTAAGCTATGGATGTCAGGTATTGTGTTATCTTGGAACGATAATTTCGACAGGACCTGTGCCTGTCATCATCAGGTTCAAATTCAAGACTCTTGCCAGAATATAAAATCACTAAATAAAATAAAACTAAAATCACTGAACAACACTAATAATAAGTCAAGCCTGGAATTATTGTTGTAATATGGCTCGGATTTTGGTAGAGGCAAATATAGATTTTGGTAGAATCCGAGCCATATTACAACAATAATTCCAGGTTCGACTTATTATTAGTGTTGTTCAGTGATTTCAATTTATTTTATTTAGTGATTTAATATTTTGGCAAGAGTCTTGAATTTGAACCTGATGATGACAGGCACAGGTCCTGTCAAAATTATCGTTCCAAGATAACACAATACCTGACATCCATAGCTTAGGTAAGCTTATTACCATTATCATGTACAAGAGTCAGGTTGGCCTCAGAGAATAGATTATCTATTTCTTCCAATGTTTTTTTCTTTTTCAATCCCAATATAAGCTTATCTCAGCGGGGTATTAACCCCTCACCCCCCAACCATTGTTTTCTCTGCTCCCCCCTCCCTCGGAGATATCTAAATATAATGTAATTTTTTTGCAAAGAAACTGCTCTTTTCTAATCTTTGCTATCGCTTCGATATCTCATAAGCGAATATTTTTAGGTAATTTCTATTAATAATCACTGCCTTTGAAACTAGAAATGCTATTTTTTCTAATCTTTACTATTTTCTCTGTTGCTATCACATATATTTGTAGATACCTTTGAAACTGAATGCTCTTTTTCACGTAATTTTGAGGGAGAGATTATCCCATCTGTCACATATTGACGTTCTAATTTACATTGAATACTTCTATCGTGCCGAAGATTTTAGTGAGGGGAAAGCGAGTTAACGGTTCTCGACATTTTGAAGTTCAAACTCGTTCATCTAACCTCCATAATTAAACTCATGTGTTTACTGAACCTGTATGGAATTAGAAATATTTCAACTTTTGAAGGGCATTATGTAAAGGTGGCTGAGAAGAGCTGTGGGAGGCGCTGCATGAAGCGCCGCAGGCCCGAGAAACGCCGCGGGCCAGGGAAGCGCCGCAGGATGCGCTGTGGGCCAGATAAGCACCACAGGATGCGCTGCGGGCCCGAAAAGCGCCGCAGGATGCGCTTCTATGTTATATCTTAGATTATCTTAAGTTAGATTAACCAAATGGTATTAGGCAATAATCAAAATTTTAACAGTAGGGATGATTTTAACACTTTGAAAATAAGATATTTTTTTCATTTATAGGTTGGTGCATTGGTCCCATATTCGCCGTCCAGTGAAGAAGGGGAGGAACCACCAGCGGAGTTTCAAGACAATGAAACATGGGACGATATCATTGAAGTACCTTTTAATATTGATGACTATTTAAATGATTTTTTTAATGTAGAAGCTAGCACAGTTGAGCTGGTAGACTTGAGCCCGAACACTTTGCAGCCTTTAAATGATTTCACAGTGAACCCTCCTCCTCCAGCATCCGATACCCTAACGAGTCCACTTCAAACAACTGATGTGTAGCATGCCCCAGATATTGTTGAACAAGTTGGGGGTGGGGATAATATACCCGCGGGGGAGGGGGGTACAACTTTTCCCGATTTTCAATTGACCAATACAATTTTAAATGCAATAGTTATTTACACTGCGACCTTTGGAGACCCTTTTAATACACTTATGGGGGGAAAATTTGTTTTTGACCCCGTAGAAATTGTGCACAACTATGTAGATAAAATTCGTGCACTTCTGGAGAACCACATTCAGGTTTGGGGGGGTAGGTAATCAATTAAGGTTTCTATTGTTTTAAAAGTGTTCTATTTAAATGAGGGGAAAAGTGAAGTTTATTATCATTATATATATTCCTAGATGTGTGTAATTTATCAGAATTTAGAAAATTTTGAGGGTGCTTTCATAAATTGGGTCGATCAAATTATAACGCATCTTGAGAACTTTAACGAAAACAGTAGTGGATCTCTAGTTCTTTTTGTTGAAAATTTAAGTATAAATATATGTAAATTTAAGAAAGATTTTATTTTAAGAGGGGGGGCAGGCGGGGGGTCTGAGAGGGCAGTAGTTTTAAATTATAACCCAGATCTAGTAGGTTGTCGCGGTGTCCAACGGATCTGTTTTGAAACAGGTCAAATGTGTTTCAGATATGCTTTCCTCATATCAGCATTTCAGCCTCTAGCAGATGACGCTACCAAGACGAATTTGGATCACTGGGCTGTACATGGGAAGGACGGGTCCGATATTCCCATTGTAGATTTTTCTTGTTTAGAGGGGAAATACCCAGTAACGCTACGATCCATTGATATTTTTGAAAGGGCTAATGTCCATTTAAATATTGGCGTTACTGTGGTTCAGTATGAAACTAAATTTGAAGATGGGGTTCGTTTAAAAAAGAAGGGGGTGGTCTTCCCTGTAAGGCGCCCGTCAATTGATTTGGTCAGACACTGGGTTTGGTTGTTATACACAGCCCCTAGTGACCCTGCCAATTCAATTGGCCATTTTAACCCTATCACAGACATCAGTAGAGTTCTGGGGGAGGGTAAGAATAAGGGGGTATGTTTCTACTGTCCGACATGCCTCTCTAGATTTTGGACTGAATTAAAGTTGCAAAATCGCATGGGGCATTGTAGCCGACATGGCTACCAGACAGTGGAAACGGTTTCAGGGGATAGGGCCATTCTACGATTCAAAAATTTCCAAAACACCCTTCTCCAGTGCAACAAAATATCTTTAGACTGTGAAGCTAAGCTGGTGGAGGTGAAAGACCCCCAATTTCCAAACCGAGTCAAAGAACATCAGGCTATTGCAGTTTCCTATGCTCATGCACAACGAGACAGTTTTAACACCATGCGGTTGTGACAAAGAGTACACACATTGGAGGAGGGGGACAAATGCATGACCAACGCATTGGCTAAACTAAGTTTCTAGGCTAATGTTTATATTTCTCGATTAAGAAATACACATTATCCACTGATGCTGTCTGCAGTCGATCATATCTCGATTAAATATAACAAAATATTTTGGGTTTGTAAGGGAGAGTTTGTAGCGGGGTATAAGGGGACTAAAGGCAAAATCGGGGCCGGTAGGAGGGGGAAAGTCAGAGATCATAATCACTTGTGGAAGGAAATATCCTCTGGGGGTAGTAATTTTAGGGGGGTTGCGCATCAATCGTGTAATTTAAATGTTAGCCAGCAGTTTTTTATCCCTGTTTTTATCCACAACTCTAATTATGACTTAAAATTTATTTTACCGGCACTGGCACGTATGCATAGGGAGGGAGGGGGAGTAGATTGTCCATGGGTGAATAATTCATTTATCTATAACATTATTCCCAAATCGGCCGAGAAGTTGTTGCTTCTCGAACTGAAATGGCAGGCAGTGGATAATGGGCATAGGTGCTGGAATAAAATCAGGTTTTTAGATTCCTTTAGTTTTTTTCCCAAGGTATTGAGTCAATTGATTCAAGTGCAAAAAAGCGACAATTTTGATAGCTTTCCCTTGCTTAAACAGCACTTTCCAGACAGTGAAATGTATGAGCTCTTGACCTGTAAAGGTATATACGCATACGACTATTACTGTTCTGGCGCACTCTTATGCGAGGTGAAACTACCTCCAATTGAAACTTTTTACAATTCACTGACCAACAGTGAATGCACAGCAGAGGAGTATGAGTTTGCCAAGAAGGTGTGGTCCAAGGGGGATTGTAAAAATGGGTGGGATTATTGTAGACTGTACTTGGCCAGTGACGTTCTAACTCTGTTGAATATAGTCTGTAAGAACACAGACCAAATCTATTCAGAGTTCGGGTTAGATGTAGGCTATTATTTTTCCACACCCCATTTAGTGATGGATTTAATTTTAAAAATTAGCAGGGAGGAACTAGGCCTAATCACTGATGTAGATCAACACCTTTTTGTAGAGCGTTCAATGAGGGGAGGGTATGTTTTTCATGGGGACCGCGTCTTATCAACCGATCCGAGCGGACAAAGCACCGGTGCAAAGTCAAATGCAGTGTTCTTGGACATGAACTCATTGTACCCCTCGACAATGTCCCACTACTCTTTGCCGTGTGGGAACTATCAATGGCTTGAGAATCCTTGTGAGTTCCCCGACATTACCACAGTCGAGGACAATGGGCCACAAGGATGGTTCTTTGAAATTGACGGTCACATTCCGCTGGCGCTTCACGACTCAGTCAAAGATTTTGTTTTTCCCTGTATCAATCGGTCCGTGAGCAGGGACTCTCTGAGCCCCTACAATCGTTCATTGGTTGAGGATATGGGGATGCACTGGACCCCCTCCAAACAGAAACTGATTGCTGATTTGGACCCTAAGGAGAATATCGTTGTTCACCATGTGCTTTTGCACTGGATGGTGAACAATGGTTTCAAGATCACCAAAATACACAGGGTCCTACATTTCAATCAGCGACCTTATTTGAAAACATTTATCGACACCTTTGTCGATAAACACTCTAGGGCACATTTAAAGGTGGAGAAGGAAATGTATAAGCTCATTCTAAATTCAGCGTTTGGCAAAATGTGTGAAAGCGTTCGTAATAAATCTCGCTGTGATGTCGTGACTGACCCTCTAGAGTGTGCACAAATTATTGCCGATCCCAATTTTAAATCATTCGCGAGCATAGAGACTGGCATTGTTCTTCTACACAGGCGAAAGCGAAATGTGGTACTGAACAAGAATATAGCAGGCGGCAGTTCAGTACTGGAAATTTCAAAAAATCTCATGTTGTCGTTTTTTTACAATGTGTGCAAGGTGCAATGGCCACGGGAGGGGGAGGTTCAAGTTTACTGTGGGGATACAGATTATCTGCTGTTAAAGGTAAATAGGACTGAAGATTTATTGGGTGATTTAGAAAAGAGGGAACACATCAGCTCGTGGATGGATTTCACCAACTGGAATCCAACCATCTACCCCGAGTTGGTGAAACGTCAAGCCCCCAACCAACTATTAATGTTAAAATCAGAGACGGGGAGTGATTTGATATCCAGGGGAGTGTTCCTGGGCCGCAAAGTCTAGTGCGTTGAAACTCATAGTGGGGAAGAAAAGAAGGCGTGTAAAGGAGTGCCTACACATTTTTTAAAGAGCAATTTCAACATGAGCGTGTACAGAGACTGTATAGAAAGTAGCCTAGTGCCGAGAGCACAAGTGCTTGCAATTCGCTCTCTACAGTATAGAAATTATACTGTGAGAGTGGAAAAGAATGCAATGTCATGTATATCCGACAAAGTCTATGTGCTCGAGAATGGTGTGAGTGTCCTGCCTCATGGCCACTACCGTATTTCAGACCGAGTTGAATGCGTAGACTATCGTAATCAACTTGGTCTTGATAAACAAACCTAACCATAGCACTAACTACCTCCACTCAACCTTTCATAAATTAAGCTAGCCAATGAATCTAGTCCAACCTCAATCCAGCACCACTAACCCAACCACTCCCCTGTAGCAGTGACGACAACTATTGCTTTTTTATCGTGGCCCCCGGGGCAGGGGGGTGGGGGTGGGGTCCCTTCCCGCGGCCACCCAGGGGGGGGGGTCCCACCTGCGGCCGGCCGGCCTTCGGCCCCGCGGTCCCCGGGGGGGATCCCACCTTTAAATTCACTGTAATGTTCAACTGTGCTAGTTCCAAGTGTATTTTCAAGTGTTTTCTGTTTTGTTGTTGTTGTTGTTGTATAGAAAAGTGTTTTTTTTTGTTTTTTTTTGTACAGAAAAGTGTTTAAGTTGACAATAAGTGCTTTAAAAGATGTTGTTGTTGTACAGAAAAGTGTTTTTAAAGACAATAAGTGCTGATAATGGACAAAAGTGTTTTTTTATTGTACATAGAGTGTTATCATTGCCGAGTTCATGTTGAACAAATAGAGTTTTCATGTTGAGCATGAAATTTTGTCAACTGTTCTTTTTGAACAAGTGTTATTTTTATCATTGCAGTTCATGTTGATGACAAATATTTGTTTTTATGCAGTGTCGAAATAAATGCTGCCGTGAAATATTGTTTTTTTTGTTGTTCTTGAATAGATAGATCTATGGGGAAAATTATTGCTACTACTTATTCATTGGACATACATCATTTACAGTTAGTTATAGTCCGAATGTTGGCAACAGCAGCAGCAGCTTGTATCAATTTAAAACGCCAGTCAGTTCGTTTCTATGTGGTTCCTCAATGTTGGGGAAAACAACACTCTTAGCTAAGATAATTAAAAATTGCAATACAATGTTTTTGAAAAAGCAGAAAAAAATCTACTATTGCTATATTATTTGGCAGGAGTACTATGATAAAATAAAAGCTATTGCCACAACCATACCAATACAATTCATACGGGGAGTTGATGTTTTCAATAGTATTGAATTGAACTCGTGGTTGATTATTAATGATATGGCTGAATCCATTGAACAGTTCTCACAGGAAATGCTACAACTGTTCACCGTTCGCTCCTACCAAGAAAACATTTCCGTTACTCTGGTTCTACACAATCTGTTTCATCAGAGCAAATGTATGCGAACCCTTGCTTTGAATTGCACCGTCTATATTATCTATCGAGTTGTTCGTGATTCTAGCTCGCTCATAACTCTCAATAAGCAGATATACCCCGGCGCTCCAAAATTTCTGTTGTCAGCGTACACTCAGGCGACTAGCAAGCCCTACGGTTACATTTTGTTGGATCTTAATCAGAGCACGCCCGAGGATCTACGTGTAGTCACCGACATTTTCGACAATGAAATTACAGTACATCTTCCAGTGAACAGTAGAAAAGACTATTAGTTGCCATTATGACACTGAAGAAACTACACGAAAAATGACATTTATTTTTCGTTTAAGCACTTCAAAACCATTGCTTAGGAAGGTCATAATCAAACATGAGGTTGACAATGATTTCATTAATATAATACTTGAACTTTGTTTAAATTTAACTTAGGGCAATTTTCAACTGCCAGAAGTTTTTATACAAAAGACAAACCAACATCTTTCCACTTTCCTCGCCTTGGATTTAAAAAAAAATGGGAAAAAAATTAAAAGAAAATGGCTCCTTCAAGCAGGCGGTAGCTTTTTCCCACTTTTACTGCCAATAATTGCAGGACTTGTAAACAGTTTTCTCTACAGAATGACTAAACCCTATTAATTGACACCATTTGAACTTGTCCTCTCGCCCGTCGAACATTTTGAAGACAATCTAAGCAAATTCATTAATGATGAGAATATTGCCGATGACAAAAAACTGATTTTACTTCAAGATGCATTTAATAATAAAATCTTATTTAATAATATTTTCTAATAAAATCAAAGAAAATTATCACTTAATAGAAGCTTCAGCAGCAGGAATAGATTGTGATGTCTTAATGACCTTGGTTAAACTCTGTAACAAATACTCAATGTATTTCCAATTCCGCACTTCTTTTTACCAGCAAATTAAGGGCTTAGCGATGGGCGCTCCCCTCTCCGGGTTACTGGCAAATATTTATGTGGAACATATTGAAAATTGGGCATTAGATTCGTATTTCTTGAAACATATCTTTTGGGGACGGTACATGGATGACTTAATTTCACCCTGGAACTATGGGGAAAATGAGCTAAAGGGTTTTTTAGATCACCTTAATACATATGATAGAAATTTACAGTTTACCTTAGAAATTGAAATCGCAAATAAAATCCCATTCCTGGATGTGTTAGTTATTCGTAGCTTTGATAAACTCAATTTTACTATTTATAGAAAACCAACACAAAATAATAGATATTTGCATTTTACATCAAACCACCCCCTCAAGTTAAAAGAGCAGTCGTAATATCCCTCGTCGATCGCGCCCTAAATATTTGTTCTGATTCCCACATCACAGCAGAATTAAACTTTATCAAGGACATACTTTTTGGAAATGGGTATCCTATGATATTTATTAATAATGTAATTAACTGTAGACTGAAAAGACATTCCCGTAAAATTAATGATAGCTTACCAAGTGAGATGTCTGACAAGCCCTTAAATATAATTTACCTCCCCTATATCCCAAAAATCACTACAAATCTTAAAAAAGTTTGCACAAAAAAATAATCTGCATGTAGTATTCACAAATAATTTTAGAATCATAAATTTTCTAAATTCTGGTAAAGATAAAACCCCAGTTACTCGCCAAAGAGGGGTCTATCAAATACCATGCGATTGTGGCAAATATTATATAGGTAGAACACACCAGAATTTAGAAAAGCGCATACAACAGCATAAAGATGATATTGTCAAAGCTTTAAATTCTAATATTTCCACTGTTTCATCTGATTCTGCATTAGGCAGCCATATTTTTGAAAATCCTAACCACAATATACTTTTTAATGAAGCTGCCCTTATTAGCCATGACATAGGCATAAAACAGGTAGTTTGAGAAGTAATTGAAATCAGATTTAAGATTAATAATAATATTTCCCTAATTAGGGACTTGGGGGAATATACACTAAATGCTCTATACACAAATTTAATTAAAAATGATCTTACAAAATATTTTAAAAAACCGATAGACATTAACACAGAACCAGTTACAAAAAGACCTTTGAGGTTAGCTGCCAAAAAGGCTGGATTAGCAATAAGAACATGTTTTTAATTTATTTTCTTTCATTTCATTGAATCGTCTTGTTTTACCTTACTTTTTATCAGTCCTGGTTGAACTTCGCTGAAGTAATGATGCTAGGATTGTTTTGAAAGAATTTCCACTTTTTTGGTTTTATTGGTCGCATGTTGTTGTGAGTCTTTTTTCTTTTATATATTTTTGTCTTGCTGAGGACGGCCCGTGGACATAGGGCCGAAATATTCATTCAAATTATCTCCACTGTCTTACAAAAAGATTTCCCTTTTGTTCTTCGTACTTTTGTTGTTTGTGATGGAAAGGCAGTGTGGTCTTCGTCGCTAGTATTCATATAGAAAAATTCAATCGGATCGTGGCAGTGAATTTGTTAATCCCCATGTGCAAAAGGTTCTTTTGAAATATAATACAACACTTTATCATTGTCACAGCCCGATAAAGGCTGCATTGGCTGAACGATTAATAAGAACGATTCGTCTATTAATTTCAAGATATTGTACCCTGAAAAATACATCGGCATTTATTCATGATTTAGATAAAATCATGCAGATATACAACCATCGACCCCATCGATCTCTGTCCAACTCAAGCCCTCGGGATGTTCACTACAATGAAAATACATTTGATATTTTTCTAAAGCAATACTCCAATGGTGAAAAAGAGAAAAAAAAATGTGAAGAAGAAATTCAATGTTGGTGATACTGTTCGAATTAATAGAACCACCAATATTTTTGAAAAAGGGACTTATTTATGGAGCACTGAACCTTTTAAAGTGTCCAAAATCCAGGACACTGAACTTACGAAATATAGACTGCGAGACACCAAAGATGACGAGATTCTCGGCGGTTTTTATGAATATGAACTGCAAAAAGTTAGAACCACTAGTGAAATTTATCAAATTGAAAAGATATTAAAGAGTCGTACACGTCATGGCAAGAAACAGTTGCTGGTTCACTGGTTAGGATAAAATCGAGATATTGATTCTTTGATTGGTGCTGAACATGTTAACAGTGCACAATGGTTGTTCTGTGACGTTCATTTCCAATGTTTCTGATCCTCTCTACAATGACTTAAACAGATCAAGTGATTTTTGAAAAAAACTCTCTTCCACCAACAAATTTGACGACACTGGAAAGTATGAAGTGGCTCTTGTCGACTGTATTCTCAAAAATACCTACGACATCCTGAGAAAGGATCGTAAATATGAAATAAAAATTAGACCCTATGATTGGCCGCCGCCACCAACAGGTGATCAAGAACAAATTCAAAAAATCAATTTGTTGAATTAACTATACATTGAATTACCCTCTGAGGACCTCACCTGTATAAACGATTTATGTTGTTCCATCAATTAAAGAATGTCCTATCGTTAAAAGGGAGCTTTTTATCTTATCTAATAAAAAGAAGACGACAAGATCTATATTAGTTCACCCATTGCCAGTGAAAAGGTTATTCTCAATGATAACCTAAAGGATGTTCTTGGCTTTAAGCTCAATATAATCAATGGTAAAAGTGCCGGAAACATTAATTTCAGTTCTGCTGACTACCCACCTGCCTTCACCACAGACACCTGTATATTTATATACGCTTCATTTGTGGAAACATTTCGGGTCTGTAATTCAAATGTTCCCCTCCTACGAGTTCTTGAACGAAAAACCAATCAAGAACATATTCCCCACTACAATATAAAGCATCTTCAGTATATTCCCGTAAACACTTCCTATTTGGAACTCTGTCAGTTAACACTAAGAACCGAATTGGGTGATCCCATAGCAATTTCAAAAGGTTTGGCTGTGATTACATGCCATTTTCGACCCATCGTTCAAAAGCAAAATGTCTAATAATAAAGTGGTATTCACTTGTCCTGATATTAACTGCTATATTAATACTCTTGGCCCAAGACAACAGGGCAATGAAATAGAATTTAACACAGGTCGTACGTCGGTTTCTGGCTACGGTCTTGGTACTGGGTTTGCTAAGCTCTTTCGTTCTTCGCTTCCACTGGCTCTAAAGTATCTTGCACTGGCTGCGAAATATTTTGCATCCTCTAAACTATACGATTGGGGCTCTGGCAAGGATTTTAAAAAAGTGCTTCGGAAAATCTTAGGTCCAGTGCGCGAACCCTGGGCGAGAGATTAAAACAAAATGGTAAAGGCTTAAAAAGGCCAAGAAACAATGCATCCCTCATCTGTCTCTACTCAGGTCGGAAACAAAAGACATCATCCCTTTTGTCAAAGAAAAGAAGGAAAAAGCCGACACGTAGTGTAACCAGAAGGCCCAGGAAGAAAATTGTTAGATCGAAACTAGATTTCTTCTCCTAAAATGTCCTACCTACCGCATAAGGATTCTCAAACTTCAATCACCGCCTCATTGAATCTATTCAATGCTGAAAATGTTGATGTGAGTGTCAAGCATGGATACTATGAACAATTTTATCCACAACAACCCCTCTCCGATAATATCCACTTTCAAATTTATTCCAATGAAGACTACTTCATAGATTTATCGTCCACATTTATAGATTTGCAAATGAAAGTCTTGAAATCCGATAATTTACTGCCGATTCGGGCCGAGGGGATATCCTATGAAAATTGTATATTACATAATTTATTTAGTCAAATTAGTGTCTACATCAATGGCATACTGGTGAGCACAAGCAACGCTCTCTCAAATTATACTAGCTATATGCAATTCATGCTGATGACGCCAAGTCATACAAGGAATTGAGAGGCGCCTCCAATGGATATGAAAATATTACTAATACTGATAGTACAGATGCACTTAAAAATGCTACAACTAGTGAATTACATCTATTTGGAAAAATATATGATGAAATATTTAATATAACCCAATGGCTGCCGCCCAATGTTAAAGTGGATATAAAATTGACGCTTGCACCATCCAATTTCATTTTGAGAAAAGAACTTGCTGTCAATCCTGATGTGAGTCTCTCCCTCACTTCAGCAATACTACATGTACGCAAACAACAGGTTAAAGCTTCTTTTGCATTAGCAGTAGAGAAACAAACAACCAGTGACCCTAATATTCAGCAGTTTTGACCACATTCAGTTACCACTCTGAGTCATTGTGACCTATACTCACAAACCTTCACTAACTAATTACATATCAATGGCGAAATTACATCATAGCTTGCGTTGGCATTTGTGAAAAGTGCCAGTGCAATAGGATCATGGACTGAATGCCCACATACATTCGAGATGTTTGGACTTTCATCTCTTGTGTGCAAAGTAAACGGCATCCCACTCTACAATCTATCTTTTGATAAATCCTATAGAACATTGTACGAGTTGACCATGCAAACTCTAGACCATGACTCTCAACTATTTGAAAATGGTATAACCGAAGATATGTTTGCTAAAACACATGGTATCATTGTATTGGACTTGTCTGGCACACAGGATCTGAGTATAGTACGTATGGGGACTGTGCGTTTAGAGTGTACATTTTCCAATCCAATGGCCGAGAGTATTGCACTAATCTAAATAAATCAATATGAAACCCATTGGGAAATCACTCCCGAAGGCAGTGTTCTACTAGACTTGGCGCCATGAACACCAGTCAAATAATCAATGTATTTAATATGGACCCCTACATGTCCCAGTACAAATCCTATTGTCTACCCTCAGACTATCTTGGAAAAATTCAAAAAGCGAACAATACCTTGATTATTGTTAATAGCAGTCCGTCGACTGTGCTGACGGGTCATTGGCTGTGCATCTATCAAACAGTGAAGAATATCGAATTTTTTGATCCTCTTGGTCTACCCTATACATTCTACACACCTCACATCAGCAACTATATTGAGAGCAGTGGGAAAACTATTATTCAAAATCGAAAGAGGGTGCAGGATCTAACGACTAAAAGCTGTGGCTTCCATGCACTACTATATTTTGTGTTCCGATGTCGTGGCTATACTTACAAGCAGTTTCTCCACATTTATAGTGACAATCCCCGTCTGAACGACTTTCTAGTGGAAAATATCCTCTCAGACCTATACAGTATTGATTTCTTTCCTATACAGTATTGAGATCTTAAAAAATACAGTATTGACCTATACAGTATTGAGATCTTAAAAAATTTTTGTGAATTTGTTTATTAATAAAATGTATATATACAACAATGTCTTTAAATCTTCACTTTTAGATTTCTTCATCGGTGTATAGGCAACTGTCGTGAACCACTAATGCTGGTAAATCATTTGGATTCACTGTATATTGATCTTGATTGACTGCAAAGTCAGGGTCACATTTTCTACAGCACAATGTAACTTCACTTTTGTCATATCTCTGTGTATAGTCAATGATACTATTTGCATTCATATTATGAAATTCACGAGTTTCAATCTGTCTTTTTGAAGCAATATCACATACAATGTTTTCAAATGGTGAATCACATTCGGTAATTGCCAAATAAAAATCACTAGGTTTATAGTCATAATAGGCAGTGTCGTCACAGCGCTGACGTAGAAACCAAATTGTCTTGTTACCCCAACAGTTGAATCGTAGACCAGATTCCTATTCCCAGAATAGTTTAAATCCGCGACGATACCAATCTCGTAGAAATAAACTGAAATCACGTTTGGGATTGTTTCCAATCATAGCGGGGTAAGTATTCTCCCACTGATCACATTTATCATTGTGACAATTGGAGCACAGGTGCCCTCTAGGGTGAGAGTCACGCACCTCCTCAAGACATGAATTACATCCTTTAATTTGTACTGCATAGCCTCTATGTAATTTGCAAGGATTACATAATTTACACTTTTCACTATAGTCATCAATAATTGTACAATTCTCGCATTGAGTCCAACTGCCAAGAGTGTACAAGCACAATGGACATATATAGAAAATTTTTGGTTTCCGATGTCAACTCACTCACAGCTAAAACGAAACTGATCGTCTTCGCTCGATAAATTCAATGAGGGGAAATGGGGGAGAGGAGTAGCTCTGTAACGTTACCTCTTTCGAATGACGGAGGAGTCATCTACATTGAATCCATTGGCAATGTTTTCAAAAGTATATCCACAATATGATTCTGCTTTGTTCCAATTAATATATCAATAAATTGACTATAAGCATTTGAGTCACATTTTAAAAGCTTCATACAATAGTCCAATGGGGGGAGAATCACTCCTCATTATATTGTCAAGTGTACCCCGACCGAGAGAATATTCTGTGTTTAAGAGGTAACTCGAGAAAATCATCATCCAAAATCAAATGTTTTTCCATAAACACTAGATTTGATCTAATTCTCTCTCTCTCAAATTTATTAATTTTTCAGTCCTTTCACTCTGACTGCTGACTCTAGACTGAGCCTGATTCGTTAGCCCTAACCAGAAAAGAAAGAAATCATTTTCGATTTCGAAACAATTTTATTGAATAATTACAACAACAGCAATAATACTATGCATGTACAATTAGCGATACTGTTTATTGTCTTCAATATGTTTCACTAATGCACTTAAAGCACATTGAAGTCTATTCACATGTGCTATATCAACTTTTGCTGCAAAACATAATTGATCCTCCATTTTAAATTTGCTCAAGGATATCACATATCTTGCATATACTGCATCCCATTCCAGACAAAGCCGAGATCCTTTCGTGATTTCCACCGCAATGCTTGGTGCTCTTGTACTATTATCATCAACTCCACTATCAACTTCTAATAGAGTAAACATTCCACTCATCGCCATCAACACAAATATAACTGTTCTTCTTCTTCTCACTCCTTTGAATTCTATTCACAGACTAATAAAACTATAGCAAAAAACCCGTTCCTTATATTCCCTCCGTTACTACTATGTAACCATCCCTCTGATTGGCTGAGAAGGAGGATGTATCCGACTCGCTGATTGGCTGAGAAGGAAACACGTGATCTAACTGTTTCCGGGGAACTCATAACATTTGGCTTGAACAACAATAACAAATACTGTTTCCCGGAAACTCATAACATCTGCATTGACCTACAACAAGAAGGGAGTGACAAAGTTCCTGTTTTTCCATTCTCACTGACAAAATCCATAAAAACATCAAATAAATCGACCAACACACATAACCATCCATGAAAACAGACATAAATGTGACAAAGTTCCTGTTTTTTCATTCTCACTGACAAAAACCATAAAAACAGACATAAATGTGAGAAAGTTCCTGTTTTTTACATTCTCACTGACAAAAACCATAAAACATCCATAATTCGATGTTGACAACCATGAAAAACATCAAATAAATTGACCAACACACATAACCGTCCAAGAAACATCCATAAAAGTGAGAAAATTCCTGGTTTTTCAAGTGAGAAAAATTCTGTTTTTTCATTCTCACTGAGAAAAACCATAAACCACGTGGTTCGCGTGGGACTATAAGATAGCCTTCTACTCTTAGGTTACTGTTCCTAATAGAGTACTTCGATGAAAGCACCAAAGTAACTGAAATATCCACGTCGTTTTGGTTTTTTGTCTTTCCCCTTCTGGCCGAAGTTCCGTTTTGTCTATTTTCATCAATGAGTTTTCTCTCTTTGTTTCTTTGTCATGACTGGCCAGTTCAGCTTCAGATTTTTCATTTATAAAAATCTTATGTGGTACTATCAAAATCTTGCAAGTTATTAACAGAATCTTGCGTGGTATTATCAAAATTTTACCTGATATTAACAAAACATTTTCTGGAACTACCAAAACTTGTCTGATATTATCAGAATCAAGCATAATGCTATCAGAATTGTGTCTGATATCGTCAAAATCTTGCCAAGTATTACCAAAATCTTGTGTGGTATTATAAAAATCTCGTCAGATATTATGAAAATCAAGCATTGTGCTATCAAAATCGTGCCTGGTATTATGAAAACCTTACCAGATGGATGTCAACGTTTAAAACGAATGTAACTGTTGTTGATAAACTGGAAAAGACACCGTTAAAACTTGATTCGTCACTGTCGCTTGGCAACCATCATGTACTGCCGCCAACTTAACCTAGACTAACCTAACTTAAAAGCGATAAACATAACCTAAACTAGCCTAACTTAGAAGCGGCAAAAGTTTGATGAAGAAATTCGTTTCTTTTTTTTGCGGGCGGGGTAGGCTACTTTACGAATATAGACTTTTACAGCTGGGAAAGAAGCAGCCAGACTCTTGTTTGTAGTGATTTTTGGTTTTAAGCTTGATCTGCATATTCAATTTAAGTTTTATTCGTTTTAAGATTGATATATTCATTTATATTAGTATATGTTGTATGTTTGTTTGCTATGATGGTGTATTTAATTTCTGATCGTTTTGGTTTTCATTTATTCTTTAACAGTAAAATGTTTTTGTTTGTTTGAATTATTCTAGGAACTTGGTTCTCCTGATCTTAAGTTTAATATGGCCATTACTTTTCTTTGAAAAACTTCTTTTTTGGATTCATTTTAAGGTACATTAAAATAAAAGGAAGAACGTAAGACTTTTTGGGTGATACTGTAAGAGGCAGAGACATGGGCGTTGGCAGCATATTGTCTAGGGGGGGGCAGTCGATAGTGTAATGGAGGGCCTTTTATCAACTGCTTTTCCAACCATCTGCTTTTTCAGCCATATCTAATGTAAATTTGAAGGTCTAGGGGGGGCAGCTGTCCCCCCCCTCCCTACGCCCATGGGCAGAGAATAAACACAGAGTAGATTGTGTGATGCGGAGGCATTTACACCCGCGCAATATATGCCACAATCCCTCGATAAAGCTTAAGTTCTCAATTTGTGCCTTGTTTTCTTGTTTTTTTTTCAACTGAAAATCAGGCGCAATATTAAACCTTAAAACGAACAGAAATTCTTCCGTATATAAAGGGGGCTGCCTCATCCTCAATCCCTTGCTCTTCACGCTAGAGTTTTTTAGTAGTTTAAAAAAGCTTCTTATTCTAATTAAATGGCCCTTGTGTTTCAGGAGTCGTTCATAAAGAATTGGAACAAAACATTAGCGAAAGAGCGAGGTATTGAGGAGAAGACAGTCCCCCTCATATAGGGAATAATTTCCGATGTTTTTGGGTTTTAATCTGGCCCCTTACTTTCAGTTGAAAAAACTTAGTTTGATTTCAGAACGTTTTTCAAATTATACCGGGAAATCCACCTACCCGCTCCATGGAAAATACCCCCTACCAAAAATTTCTTCATTTGTTGTTCTCACCTTCCCCGAAAAACTCCATCCGTGCTGAAATTTTCTGCGGATAATTCCGCATGGAAAATTCTCTTTAGCCTGTTTTATTTGAAAAAAAACATAGTTTTTATTTTATTTCTCATCCTTTTTCAAATATTGCTGGATTTCCCCCCTCCCCGATGAAAAGTTTCTCCCTCGAAAAATTGTCCCATTGAAAATTCACTCATGGATAATGTATCCCGTGGAAAATCCCTTTCCTTACGCAAAATACCTTAGGCAATTCCAACCCCACTGAAAAATTTCCCCGGAGCATCACAGGTAAAATTGAGTCAGTAAGACAAATTACCTAAATTTCGTATAGGCATTCTGGCAAATTCATCCCTCCCTAGTAGAATATCCCCTCGACAGTTCACCCCAGGAAATTTCCCTCCCACGTAAAATCCCCCCTTAAAATATCTCTATACATCCCAATAACAAATACTGTATGTAAACAATGGGCAAATTCTATAACTCACAGGCCTTTCCCCAGACTCTGAGGGAAGGTCAGGTCATCTTCAGAGGCATAGTGATTGGACCTTTGAACTATACTGAACGAAATGGACATCTCAAATTTTTAATCGAATAACTTGGGAAAAACGGGGAGTGGGAGGCAGGCTTGTTGCCCTCTAATCCTTGTGGTCACTTACAAAAGGGTGTTAAAACTTTTAATTTTCGTTCGAATTTTTAATCGAATAACTTGGGAAAAACGGGGAGTGGGAGGCAGGCTTGTTGCCCTCTAATCCTTGTGGTCACTTACAAAAGGGTGTTAAAACTTTTAATTTTCGTTCGAATTGAGCCCGATCCCGATACAATAGGACCATTGGTTGACTGCGACCACCCCCTGGGGAAAAGAAAAATGAACAAAGAAACACGCACCTATGTTTTTTTCTTCTGGCAAAAAAAAAAATTAAAAACTGCAAAATTCCACAATTTTGCAGATGGGAGCGGGCCTGGAACCTCAAATAGCAGGGTTCTCTGATACGCTGAATGGGATGGTATGATTTTTATTAAAGTTCTTTGACGTTTGGAGGGGGGGGGTAGGGTTTCTCATTTTTCAAAAATCACACAAATTTTATCAGGCTCATGGCACACTTTACCAGCTTTTGATGGGTAACATCCAAAATTTTTATCAGCTTTTGATGGGTAACATTAAACTTTATGGATTTGATATTTTTTCCATTAGGATAAAAAAACAATTCTTTCGATTTATCTATTTTTATTAAATTTCGTTTTTGGGCTAAATAGCTCCATACTTACAGATCCTTACCACTAACTGTTTGGTATTTACAAACCTAGCTGAACTGAAAAATTGCAGGCTCTTAACTACACTAAATTAAGCTATCCCATTTTTTGAAGGAAAGGTTTATTTATTTCTGTAATAACAATTGGTCCCCAGTTTTTCTCTGGGCGATTCAGAGTGTATTCCTCAGGTTTTTTGTCCGTAAATTTCCCTTTCAGTAAATGTCAAACAAGATAGAAGGGAACACCCCCAAAAAGTAATTTAATCCTGCCGGGAGCAAATGAATTCAACTTAACAATGAAACGACAGGCTGGCGCCTAGAGTATGACATATAACCCTCCTTTTCTTCTTCCATCGTCTGTACTGAGAAAGTCTAGTAAGTCGAAGGAGGAGGCCAGTTTGAAATTAGCTCATACTTTATATAGGGTTTTTGAGTTAGAATCAAGTTGCCATCGATCCATTTTTTGGTTCTCGGCGTCCAGGAATGGACTGAGTATTTTGATTATGTGTGATTTATTATTTTCATTTGTCAATAAACCCATTGAACTTGAAAACCTTTTATGGGCCAATTATGTTGGTTGCCCCAACTTTTTGCCTATTTACCTGCTTATATAGTCGCATTGTATTATAAAAAACGTATTAGCTATTATTGACTTTAATCTTCGACTGATTAAATACATTTTTTTTTTTACTTTCCAGTCTTTTTTATATAAAGAATTAAAACATTGTTTCAAAATATTTTTTGCTTTTAGTTTGAAATGACAGTTCAATACACACTTCTATTTCTCTTTGGGGGTGGAAAGCCCCATCTAAGGGGGATAGTTCTTCCCTATCTTGCATGCAAGTATGAATAGAAAATCAATGCGTTACTATGATTCAAGTTTCGAATATCTATTACTATGTAAAATCTATCAGCATAACCCCCCTCTCCAAAAAAATCAGGACAAATATCATGTATAGGTACTTGTTAATAATACGGAACACACCCAAGAAGTGAATTTAGGTCAATCATAATGAAATATAACCTTTAGATAATATAATAACATAATCTGAGCTATATATTTTCACATTAAGGAGAGGGGGGGTAATGTAACCTAATATACCCCACACCCCCACCCCCCACCCCCTAATGTGCAAATATATAGCCCAAATTACAGAAGTCCAATGCATTGTATAATCCGTCACTTGTTTTTGTAGCTATGAAACCGGTATTCTGAGATGTAACTCAAGCTTAATTCTTGAGTCTGTTCCGTATTATTATTAACAAGTGCCCATATATCCAACTACGCAAGCTAAATCTTCCCAGGGTATGAAGAGCCAGATGCTGCACAATGTATATACTAAAACATAGGCGTAATTAGATGAAGGTAATGGAAGTATATATCATTACCTTAGTTTTTGTACCATCCACCCCTACACTTTTAAAAATAATATGTTTTTCTTTCTAGGTCACACCCTATTTCCTGCAAGATATCGCTCAACAAGTAAAAGATGTCATAAGTATAATGCAAGCACATTTCAGTGCAAAACCAGGTGCCTATTACGCTGATGCCCTATTTTTCATTTCTCTCACTTTTTATAAGGCAGCCCCTTCAACTTTGAAGAAAATCGTTTTCATCGACGTAGACTGTAAAGTTGTCACCGATATTAGAGAACTTTTCCTTCATTTTTCGCAGTTTCAAGAAGATAATGTGATAGGCCTTACCCACGAACTTACCCCTGTGTACAGACACGTGCTTCATACTTACCGTGCAAAGCATAACACCACACCATTTGGAGGGCCACGTAAAAATGGTTTCCCAGGCTTTAACAGTGGTGTTATTCTAATGGATTTGGATAAGCTAAGAAGTTCTGTTGAATATGCCTCTTTGCTAAGTAAAACCGTGATTGATGTTTTAGCTGCTAAATACAACTTTAAAGGACACTTGGGGGATCAGGACTTTTTCACCCTCACAGGATTTGAGTATCCTGAACTCTATTACGTGTTGCCATGTGAATGGAATAGACAACTTTGTCGATGGTGGGAACATAGGGGATATGAGGAAGTGTTTGAAAGTTATTTTGAATGCTCAGATAAGACGAAGATTTATCATGCTAATTGTAATTCGGAGTTTCCCGACTTTTGACAAGTTGAAATGATTTATGTGGGATTGTTGTGACTTTCATTTTTTTGTGATTTGTCGTTTCCCTGGTTCTCTGACAGTTGAATTAGCACAAATCTAGATGCGCAAC
Source organism: Artemia sp. Qi Xiang Cuo (assembly GCF_049724085.1). Classification (NCBI taxonomy): domain Eukaryota; kingdom Metazoa; phylum Arthropoda; class Branchiopoda; order Anostraca; family Artemiidae; genus Artemia; species Artemia sp. Qi Xiang Cuo. Next base: position 102,030,262 of record NC_142794.1, on the reverse strand, counting down.
AATACAATGGCGTAAATCTGGGGAAGGGCTGATGCACCCAGATTCCCGCCCCCCCTAATTTTTTAAAATAACCTTTTTCGGTATTTTCATTGAAAACTGCATTTTATTGTATTTTCATGGGAAAGATAAAAAACTAAAAAAAAATTACACACACAATTTTACGTTCTGCTAATTTTCGTAAGTGGACGCCACAACAACAATATTCCTTTTTAATCAACCCTGTATGAGTCATTCAGAAGCCATTTGATCAATGTAATATAACAAATAACGAAGAAGATTGAGAAATCATTTGTGTGTGCAGAAAACGGGTTAATGTACATTTAATTCTGACTTAGTTGAAATATCTTTAAATTAGTTAACCAGTTTAATTAGGCAATCTAATTATTTATTTCTAAAAAAATATTTTTAGTGACCAAACTTGTTTCGTCATTTTGTGAGACTGATTATCAACTTTGTACAAAACAATGAACAGCGCAAAACTTTGAGCAAAGCTAGGGTTTTTACGTAAAGCTAGTCTACGCCAAGGAAAAAAAATGGCTAATCGACTTGGCTACTGAATGGCCCTTATGTAAGTACAAGAGATATGTTTATTAAAAAAAATATAGTGTTTACAATCCGTACAGATATGAATGTAAGCTAAAAATCCTTGGAAAAACGAGTGAAGTTCATATTCCTAATTCCTATAAACTACTTTTAGAAAAACGGTAGGGTCTTTTTAATGAACAGACCTAACTTTGTTTTATCTTTTAAACATAAATTGAAAAATAATTTGTTAATAAGCATGGAAAGACAAATATACATGAATTGGTCTGGAGTACAATTCGAAAAAAAAACAATTGTATGAGAAATTGTCAGGAAAAAAATTATAATCTTTAGGTTTTGAGGTGCGGGGGGGCGGACCCTGAAGGCTGTAGCGATTCCTCTGGATACGTGCCTGACCGTATCTGCACAAAGTTATAATTTCAGAGGGTGGCTACCCTCTGCACATTAAGGATTAAAACTTTTCGTGTGGGTTTGGGCATAATGCTTGCTTTTTCAACAATGTTTATATTTTTTCGAATTGTTCTCAATACTTTCCTAAAATGACAGATCCTTTAGAGCAGTTTTCCTCTAACTTATTTAGACACTGTACCCCGTTTTACCCACATAACACTTTAGGTACCCCTTCTCAGTTACCGGTACTAAGTAAACTGTAGCTAAAATATAAATAAAATTGTCAGTCCTAGAGTTAAAAGGTTGTTTTATTTATTTTTTTTGTTGACCGGCCGCGAACCCCTCCTTGAGAACCACTGCTTTAAAGGATGGCCTTTTGTATGACACAGAATATAATTTTCCTTATTTACCTAATTTCTGGAAATGTCACATCAGTCTAAAACATTTCTTGCAAAATGAACAAAAGATACGTATTCTTAGAAAGATTGAAATTTCATCGTGAAAAATAGGTTTGATTTTTTTTTTCCAGTGCCAGTAGTTTGTTGATTTATATGAGTTTTAATCAATGTCGCAACTTAAACATTGAAACAATCATAAGTTTGATCTCATATTTTGTGTGCCATCTTTTTCATTTAAAATGTTTCTTTATTTTTTAAATTTAAAGCTTCTGTAGTTACGACTCTGAACACCTGTTGTGCACATTTTTAACACAGGAGAAGTTATCGAAATTGCCTCGTTAAAGGAATTTCATTTAGCCCCGCCATTATACTTTATTCTTGAAATAATTTTTAAATATTATTTTATTTATTACATTTATTATTATTGCTGTATTTTTTGTTGACCTTGTTAAGAACCATACCTCGTAAGCTTAGCTTTTGGTATACTGCGAATTGTTTCTCTTCTTTCTTTTTTTGTATTCATGTTTTTAATAAATTATTGTACTAAGACTACTACTAGGACTACATATAGGGTTGTCAATTTTTGAGATGAAGCCTCTAGTTGAACCCAAAATTTCTGTACCCAAACCCAAAGTTCAAACCCAAAGTTTATATCCTGAAAACCACATAAAAACAATGAAGCCTCTAGTTGAACCCAAAATTTCTGTACCCAAACCCAAAGTTCAAACCCAAAGTTTATATCCTGAAAACCACATAAAAACAAGGAGTTATTTTCATTTCATTTTTCTGAGACTCTTCTTTCGTTTTCAGAATTTAGGCTACCACTTGGTTTTGAACCCGATTTTCTTTGAATTGGAAATAGGCCAAGACTAAACAAAATTTACGAATTTGAACCTTAAAAAATATTCTCTGTTGCATATCTGAGAAATTGCAGTGCTTTCAGAATCTCAACTATAGAATTATAGTTTTTTTTTATGTATTCTCGAAAACTAAACTTACTGTTATATTGATTTATGAATAAACCTGTCAGCAGATGTCAATATTTTTAAAATATTTGGACAGTTGAAGAAATTCAACATTTGGTGAAGTTCTGAAGCTCCTGAAGTTCTGGGAACTTGATCCGGATTAATTTATTTCAATTTTGTATTTACCTCAAAGTGCTGGTTCTGGCCTCACTTGCACCGGGGTCAAATCTTGATTAGCCCCCCCCCCCCTATCTTCCACAGATTTTTCAGGCCTAACGATTTTAACGATCGGTCGATTTTAACGACCTAACGATTTTAGGAAAACCTTAATTAAGCCACTTTATAAGAAAGGTGATAAAAGTGAGTGTGGTAATTATCGAGGCATTAGTCTGTAGGTAGCAAATTGCTTAGTAATATGATACTTTTAGACTGAGAGATGCCGTAGACAAAGTTTTACGAAAAGAACAGTGCGGTTTTAGAAAAGGTAGAGGATGTGTTGACCAAATTTTCACTCTTAGGTTAATAATTGAGAAGTGCCCGAGTTTTCAAACACCTTTGGTCCTCAGTTCTATAGATTATGAGCAAGCGTTCGATTCTGTTGATAGAAGAGCTTTAGTAAAGGTTTTATCCTTGTATGGTATACCAGATAAATACATTAAAGTGATTAGTGCTATGTACGAGAATAACACTGCTGCGGTTAAGGTAGGATATGAGGTTAGCAGCTGGTTTTGTATTAAGATAATTTGGTTTATGTATAATTTGGATAATGTGGTTTTGTATTAAATCAGGAGTTAAGCAGGGTTGTGTTCTATCCCCCTTTATATGGATTATTTTGATGGACTTTGTTTTAAGGAGCACAGGAAAGGCAACGGGAGACCACGGAATCAATTGGGGAGGAAAAAGTCTCCCGGACTTGGATTATGCTGATGATTTAAGCATCCTAGATGAAAGTGTGAGCAAAATGAATGAAGTTTTAGAGGTTTTGCGAGTTCAGGGTGCTAGTATTGGTTAGAAAATTAATGTTAAGAAGACTAATTCACTAAGGCTTGGAATAAGTGAAGATGAAAAGAGACGCTGGGTAATGAAAAGATTGATCATGTGGAAAGCATCACTTACCCTGGTAGTATTATTAGTAAAGACGGTAGGAGCAGTGAAGATGTTAAAAATAGAATAGCCAAAGCTCAGGGTGTTTTTTCACAGTTAAAAAAAGTCTGGAAGAATAGGAAGATAAGTCTGCAAACCAAGATTAGAATCTTAGAAGCTACAGTGATGACAGTGGTCAAATATGGCTCTGAAGGATGGACGCTCCGAAAAGCGGATGAAGATTTGCTAGATGTTTTCCAGAGAAATTGCTTAAGGATTGTTCTGGGTACCCGGCTGACTGACGGTATTTCAAACAATAGGCTATACGAAAAATGTGGTTCAATACCGCTTTCTAGGTCTATAATGAAAGTAAGGTTTAGGTGGTTGGGGCACGTTGTGCGGATGAAGGATAATAGACTGCCAAACGTCTTTCTCTTTGACGAATCATCGATTACTGAACAAAAAGCAGATCACCACCACCGGGTTTGGGAAAACATCATCAAGACAGATTTAAAGAAGATGGGAACTTCATGGACAGTTGTAAACCATCAGGCGGTGACTCGAGTGGGGTGGAGGAGGAGCGTGCTGTGTTGGCCTCAGGCGGCTTGGTGCTGCTGTGAGTTGTTAGTAGTAGTAGTAGTAGTAGTTATTAACTGTACCCGCTACATTATTTTAATAAAATGATTACAAAATGACTTAACGGTTAGATTATTCATTTGAAGTTTTGCGTCCCAAAAATTTCTGCGCCCGGGGCAAGTGCCCCATCTATCCCCCCTAAAACGGTCTCTGTATATCCAACAATCTCCTTAAAAAGACTTAATGATTTAAGCAGCTGAAATGGTTGACTTTTAACTTTACTTCTTATCATGAGCGCACATAGGCTGAAATCCAGGGGGGACTTACCTGGTCTTATTGGCACTTCTAATGCTATATAATAGAAATTTCAAAACAAAAATATAAAAAATAAGGCAGCATCATTCAGCGGGGAGGGGGCTAGAGCCCCCCCTTATGGGCGCCCATACTTCTTACTTGGGCGAAAGTGGGCATTAGATGGATTTACGTTCTAATTTTTCATTGCGAAGGCATAGCGCAATTGCCCATTGTGAGAACTTGAAAAGTTTGATGGGTGCAATATTGGGAATGGGGCAAAAAAATATCTTCAAAAAAAGGGAATTCGATACCAGGATGCCCCAAAATAAAGATAATGTGGGGTGGGGGGGGGGGGGTGGGGAGGGAAAGAAGCTTAAGAAAGTCAATGAGGGAAAATGACTCGATTTTCAAAATTCAGATGTGCTTTAAAAGACCGTATTATTTTGCCGTTTCGATTATGAATCATATTTTCTTACGCTAAATAATTTGAGATGCACCCTTCTTTCCGTCGAAACAACCGAATGGAGTTTGTTTTTGTTACTTTTGCATTAAACAAGTATTTGTTTCATGTGTATTATTTAAAATAAAATCTTCTCTTGTAGATCTTATCACAGCGTTTTGACATAAGACCCTTTATAACCATTTCAGTGTTATCAATTTTTTGCTTTGTCGTGCGAATCGCTGATGTTTTGCTTGTTCATTTTTTTTTTAAATGGGCTATCGAAAATAAATGACGTTAGAACAACGGTCTACGTCAGAACAACAACGGTCTCATGCAACCATTTTATTTATTGACTTAGTTTTTAAATTAAGTAAACGAACTATATCAATATTACAAAAATCAGTCGGTAAAAATAACCAGCCAATCAGCAAAATCCACTGCCCCCCTCCCACAAAAAAATTGAATAGTGACGCCGCTGATCATGGGACAAGATGACATTGTTCTTATTCGTTTCTAGAACAGTGTCATTATGTTTTTCTATCACTGGACAACGTTTCATGATTTTTAGCGATTTCTATATATTACCTCGATTTATCGTCTTTTTCAAAAGATATATACATCTCGTTTCGTCTGTTCTATAGATTCCATTTCCATCCATGCTGTGTTCCATGGCTGCTGCTTACCGTCGTTACAGGCTTCTACGCACCGTTGCCAACGCTTTGAGATGAACAATACCATTTTTCCGACAAAAGTTGTACCGTAACTCATTTGTACCATTTGAAGAGTAGGTTAAAAATCTACCACGCATCGTTAGTTATGTTTAACCAGTTTCGCTGAGAACCGACAAACATTTCAATGGTAAGAACAGGAAAAATAAACCCATGGCAGTAGCGAACCTCAAGATGTATTATAGAATAACTATTTTTTATATACAAAACCAAAATTTCGATAATAATTGCTTGCTGTCTTCTTTGGCCAGTTTGTCAAAGAAAATTGATCGACTCAATCATTATTGAAAGTACATTCGAAGAAAAAGCTCAAGTCTGTGGTCGACAGGGTTGGCACCTTGCATATTTTTCGTGTGAAATGCACTCTTTTTTACCAAAGAGGGGAAGCGGAAGAGTGAAAATCACTCTTTTTTGGGTTTTAGGTTTCATTCACTTTGAACGTCAGTAGTTGGTAGCTTCGTCAGAAGTGTAATTAATCCAACAGGGTAACCAACTTGCACGCTTTTCATTCGAAATGCACACTTTTATACCTCAGAGGTGATGCACACGCTTTGGCAGCCCTGCGCGTGAAAATGTCTCGACCTGCACTCTTTTTTTTAAGCAAAAATCACTCTTTTTTATAGCAAAAATCACTCTTTTTTTTACCTTGATTTGCACTCTTTTGGATGTCAGTGGTTGGCAACCATGATGGTTCACCAAAAATTTGAGATTCCTGCGATTTTTCTCCAATATCCACTATTTACCGTATGATTACCAATTTTATAACGTTGGTTCTCACTCACTCCTAAAACGCATGCCTCTCCCTCAAGACTAAAACCTTGCGTACGTGTAGTAATTACCTTGTGGTAATTTTAGAAACGTTTATTTGTATAGAACAAAGTGAAAACTTGACTAAGATAAGGAATAAGAAATCAATTCAGCAATTGATTGAATTCAGTTCATGAAGCTCCCAAAAATTGTTGAATTACATTTTTGTTTTACAATAACTTTTGTTTGGTATTTTCTTAAAAAAAAAAATTACAAAAAAATGCCCATCTCCCCTAGATTTGGAGAAATATGTTTTTTTTCATTAAAGAAAAAGGAAATTTAGTCATTGTCCCTACTCACTATATTTTCGTGAATTGGCACACCTTAAAACTATGCAAAGGAAAACAAAATTCAATTTGCCAAAAATCCAGTCCGAATTAAGTATATGTTGAATAGTATTTATTACTAAATTTCAAGGCTTCAATTGATCGTCCTCTTGCCATTCAACCAGGGTTGCCACAGAACGCAATAAAAATCACCATTTTCTCTTAGAATAAATCATCAAAAATCACCAAAAGGTAAATTGGCTGTGAAACATCTTAGTGTGCCAAATAGATCCATATCTTTGAAGCAATTTTTATACCTTTGCATTTTTGTATTATACCGATGCATATTTATACCTATTTCAGGTGAATTTCTGCTTGCTTCTTGTATTTACATATTTAGGTGAATTTATAGGTGCTACTAGTCTTTAGAACAAAGATAAGCATTTTTCACAGCAAAAGAATTTAAAATGCCACATTCATACGGATTTTGGTCACAGAACTAATTAAAGTTTCCATTTTATGTGTTAATTTCCAGATATTGCAGATTCGTAGACTTAACAGACAAGGAGGAAATTAGTTTTAAAAATATACTTTTCTACAGCGGATTTAAGACTATTTTGAGTTCATGGGCGCCCATAAGCTGAATTCCAGGGGGGGCAAACTTCGTCTAATTGCTACTTTTAATGCTATATAATAAAAATCTCAGAACAAAAATATAAAAATAAGGCAGCATCATTCAGCAAGGGGGGGGGCAAGAGCTCCCCTGCCCCCCCATATGGGCGCCCATGTTTGAGATTAAGGTATTACAATACAGAGTTTGAAATAAAAGTATTCTTATTATAAAAAATTCCAATCTGAATTTCCTGACAAATAAAACAGTAATGACCTTAAAATGGGAGCTAGAAAACAACTCTTCGTGGCATAATTTAGGGTTTGAGTTAATTCCTGAAAGTTTGTCTTTCCTAGTGCAATTATTTTCCAAGATAGTAAAAAGCCCCTCAGCTAGAATTATACCTCATCTAGTGTGTAGTCCATCTCTACTTATTATAGTAGGTGATGAGTAGAGATACAGTCAAGGCCGTACCCAGGATTTTTTTTTTCGGGGGGGTGGGGGTCTACGCAAAAAAACTAAAAAAACACATATACAAAATTTGTTTATATCCATTTTTATTACGTTTTTACGAGTCAGACAAACATTTCGGTGAGGGGTTCAGACCCTCCTAGCCCCCCCCCCACCTTGGGTACGGCCTTGGATACAGCAGTTGATGAACATGATATATTTTCTTCACCTGTAACAAACTTAAAATAGAGCCGCGTCTGGTAGATCCTGCGACTGCTATCTGTTATATTTCCCTAAAATTTTCTTCTTTATTAATATAGGTGGTAAGCTGCCCTGATCGACTATTTTGATATGCAGTAAATTCACTTTTTACTGACAATCAATTCTGTTGAATAGTATTTTAATGAGTATTTACCTCACTGTATTCAGAAGCTGGAACGTAAACATAATAAATTCACCAAATCTTACGATAAAATCGCCAATTTCTTGTTAAAATCACCAAACGAAAAGAAAATAGCGAAATTTGGTGATAAATCACCAACGATGGCGACCCTGCATTCAACTGACCTGTTCCTTAGCAAGGCGGCTAATTTATTAAGCAGTACTGCTTTATACAAATTTGATTTAACCGGTTTCGGAACGTTTTCTCTGATACATCCCTTTTCTTGTGCATAGAAGAGGTAACAATTCGAGAAATATTTTTGACAATCCGAAAATTGACCATATTTCCAAGTCCGAAAAGAGTAAATAAAACCGAAATGTACCGGAGTATTCAAATTGTACCAACAAATTTCCGAATGTACTGTGTTGTACTTGGACTTCTAATTCGGACTAAAAACGGTACAAATATATCACGTTGGCAACACTAATTCAGTATTGACAAATTTTGAGCCAACGCAGAGCTACAGAGGCAAAGTATCATGCAAATCCCGCTCCTACTGTTTTTTTAAACAACTAAATTTATTACATTTCCACCTACAAAAGAGATAGTCTCGCACTGGACCCTTTGAGACCAAGGCCACGGAAACATAACCCTTCCAAAATCAATAATTATGTACATGCACAACCCAGGATACAACTATTGAAGATGATCTTAAAATATAAGTAAAAGACAATTGATAAGGTCAGTGATATATCAGTGTTATCGTTTGTGCAGCAAATGTAGCTCACAAGAGGCAGTGCCGTACAGGCAGTGTAGCTCACAAAATGGTAATTTCCATACATCTCATAAAAGGGGCCCATCGCACTTTCCCCTTCTATGAAACATTCCTAACGCACACACAGTCTTGCTTTAGAAGAACATCAATCAAAAAGTAATCTCTTCAGTATCATTAATGATGATAAACTTATCATGATAAAAAAAGGAACTATTCTTTACAGTTTTCATGAGTCAGCTCTCGCCAAGGGGCTATTTACACATTTTGGCCCAAGGAGCTTTACGTCATTCCTTATTTCCCTACTTTAAGAGAGAAAACTAAGTTGATCATATCCGTGTATTTGGTATTCAAAGCATCCTCAATCAATTCATATTTGACAATGATCGATGGTTTTCTCATGGAAAGACTTTGGAAAGATGTAATGCTTCAATCTGTGAAGACCAGGGAATATTAACTTCTTTTCCATTTTCTAATAAAAACAACAATAGACGAAAGAGGTACTGAAAATTCAGAAGACTTGAGCCCCTTTCACACTGAACTACTTGGCACCGGCTATGTGTTAAAAATAGATAACTGCATATGAAGGTATTTTCATCTAAAATTGAATTCTTGGGTATTCCAAATTTTTAAGACGTATGTGGCTGTTAAAGTTTACACTTAACCAATTTGGAAAATCAGATTTGATTTTTATTGTCCTTGGTACCTTCTCCGTTGAATAAGTCTTTTCCATCTGACAGACAAAACTGCTCCGTGCCGGAGGTTCGACCTCCTGAAAAATTCTGGTAAGCGTTCGAAAATCCATCTTTGAAAAGATTTGCTACTTTCTTAAAGAAAAAAAGGTACTTATTAACTGGACTTTTTCTTCTTTATCTCAAACTCGAGACGCGTTGAAAAACCCGTTTTTACGGGATGATACAAGACACCGCAGAGATTAGTTTTTCTGTAGAGAAATACAATGTATAGCGTGGTTTTACTTGCGTATACGATATTTAAAATGTTGTTTTTTGTTTTTGTTTTTGGGGGGGGGGGGGAAAGAGGTAACTAGGTTAGGTTACGTATTTAATAAATGCTATGCTTTGCCCCTCCCCTAATGTGCAAATATATAGCCAAAATTTGTTTCTAAACTATTATATAGTCATCCTATTTTATTTTATTTCATTAGCATTAACCAAACTAGCACTATATAAAAGAGTCCAGTTAATAGAAGAGTACCGAAAAAAAAAACAACATTTCCTAGAATTTCTTCATAATAAGAGAATTTGTTTTATCGAACCATAAAATTTTTTGAGGAAAATATGGAAATTGATAAAAAACAAAACAAAAATGGAAAATAATGGAAGAAATGATAAAATACTCAATTCTAAGGGAACGTACACATATGTTTTTGTGAGAGACAACTCGCAGTCTATGCTAGATATAGTTCACAGTTCATATAATTATCCAGTAAGCTTATCGCAGATCATTTCTGGTCTTCGTTCTCGGTGCGAACAAAAAGCTCCTCCCACTTCTTTCTGCATTAGTGGGTTAGTCTGTTTCTGATTGTTTCCAACAAAGTGCATTATCGGGTTTCCACTTGTTTCCGATTAGATCACAGTCTGACTTGTCTACCCGTGAAAACATCTAATGCCGCCTATGTTTCTATCTGCAAAAACGTTCTCTGGAGCACTCGCACCTTGGTCCGAGTTTTTATAATGGGTGAGATAGGGAAAGATCATACTGGATAATTATATAAACTGTGATATAGTTAGTGTTACAGTTAGTATATAAGTTAGTATATAAATAAATGACGTAGATATTCTAATTTTATTTGTTTTTCCTTGCCTAAAATAAGTTCCTAAACTTTAACTTTTAAGATAAACCAGCAAACAAATCAACGCTGTCGGTCAATATTTTTATTTTGTGTTAAAGATTTAATGCATTGACAAAAATAATCAGCGCTAAGCATTATCAACTATCGAAAAGAGAAGAAATAAGAGCTACAATACAAACCATACTCAGAGCCTTTACTGGAGAGATAGCAGTCGCTTTATGCAAAAAAAGTCTGTAAAAACTATTTAAATCTGATTATTAGGGGGCAGCTCCAAATTGCATCTCGTAATCTCTGTAATTTGTAAAGACGGATTTTCGAACACATTTTTTTTGCCGTTAATAATAGCTCGGTACTTATCTGTTATAGCACCGACACTCAAGTTCTTCATCAATTGACGCACCGCAGAACCGGTTTCTTTCGTTAGTTTCTTTCTGCTTAACGTGAGACAAGACAAAGACAAGTAACAGAATAGATGGGAAATTTACAATTTGGGCTATATTTTTGCACCTTAGGGGTGGAGGGGGGGGGTAAAGTGTTTGGACAGTGTGAAGTTAGAAAACAGTCCTTACTTCATAATATTCAGACTAATTGTAGCTAACACATTTTGCATGCAAACTCGCTATACTTTACCCCCTCCCCCCTAATGTGCAAATATATAGCTCAAATTTGTTTCTAAAGTATTTTACTTACATCATACTTAGGTATATTTCATTAGGATTATCCTAACTTCACTTCTTGAGTGTCGGCACTATAACAAATAAGTACCATAGTTGTTACCATAAAATTTTACAGAAAAATCTCGTTTTAGGATATATTTGGTTAATCCATCTTTTTTCGGCATTTTGTATGAAATACCCCGTAATATTCTTCATCTAAGTATAACCGTTTTTTTTGTCGATTTTTTTTTTTTGACAAACAGATTTGAACTATATATTTGAACATTAGGGGGGGGGGTACAGTAACTAGGTAGGTTCCACAATTTTATTAATAAAGTATTATATTTTAATCATATTTTTTTCATATTTAATTAAATTGGAGTGTCGTAGAAACAGTCAAACTATTCCTTACCCCCCCCCTAATGTGAAAATATATAGCCCAAATTTGTTTCTAAAGTACCATATTTTAATCTTACTTTGGTACATTTAATTAGGATTGAGCGTCAAAGAAACATATATGAAAAATATTAGGTAGGGGGCATTTCATACAAGCACCCTTTTTTATTTATGAAAAAATACACGCCCCTGCTTTTACCGGTGGGGCCAAACACTTGAAACACACTTCTGAATACTGTCGAATAATTACCTGTGGAAAACGATTACTTATGGATAATATTTCCTTAGAGAAAATAGACGTGCACATCCTCGGAACTTTTAAAGATTCATCGATTCAAGGCTGTACCCAGGATTTTTTTTTCGGAAGGGGTTTTACTCAAGGATTTTTTTCGGGGGGGGGGGGGGCTACAAAAAAAAACTCAAAAAACCCATAAAAAAATTGTTTATATCCAATTTTGTTACGTTTTTACGAGTCAAAGAAACATTTCAGGGGAGGGGGGTTCAAAGCCCCCTGAACCCCCTCTGGGTACGGTCTTGCATCCATTATTAACATTTAAACTCAGAAGAACACAACACTTTAAACATATCTTAGCATCACTTTTATCAAGATGGATTGGTTTTAAAGTTCTCTACGTCTTAAATAGCTAGCAAATGAGTAGATACCGTTTGTATAAACCTATTTGCATTTTTAAGGTTTCCCTGGAGTCGCGTTATTTTTATACAATAAAATCTATAGTATCCTCTATTGCATTATATGCTTTCCTAATTACCATGTCCTCCAGGGAGCCAAATTATTATTAATGCCAAAGACAAAAAAATAAAAAAATCTAGAAATCCAGATTTTCGAATTTTTTTTTCGGGCATTTCAAAATTATTCAGTTTTTGGGCAGTACTAGGGTACTAGGATTGCCTTGTAGAAGCCTTTAAACATTGATGAATTTTTTTTGTTGTTGAAAATTGAGCTTCCTTTTTTTCAAAGATATAGCTGGTTAATAAAGATGGTTCAAAACATGTATATATTTCTACTTAACCCTGTATTTTTTTTTTATTGCAAATTGAGCTCCCTTTTTTTTAATTTTCAAAGATATAGTTGGTTAATAAACAGGGTTCAAAACATGTATATATTTCGACTTAACCCTAAGACTTTTTTTTATTTCAAATTAAGCTCCCTTTTTTAAAATTTTCAGATATAGTTGGTTAATAAAGATGGTTCAAAACATATACATATTTCCACTTAACCCTAAGTCTTTTTTTTATTGCAAATTGAGCTCCCTTTTTTTAAATTTTCAAAGATATAGTTGGGTAATAAAGATGGTTCAAAACATGTATATATTTACACTTAAACCTAAGTCTTTTTTTTATTGCAAATTGAGCTCCCTTTTTTTTAATTTTCAAAGATATATTTGGTTAATAAATATTTTTAAAAACATTTATTTAATTCCACTTAAACCGAAGTCTTTTTTTTTATTGAAAATTGAGCTCCCTTTTTTTTTAATTTTAATATAAATATTTGTTTAATAAATATTGTTAAAAAAATGTTTATATTTCAAATTAACCCTAAGTATTTTTTTTATTGCAAATTGAGCTCCCTTTTTTTATATTTTCAAAGATATAGTTGGTTAATAAAGATGGTTCAAAACATGTATATATTTCCACTTAACCCTAAGTCTTTTTTTATTGCAAATTGAGCTCCCTTTTTTTTTAATTTTAAAATATATAGTTGGTTAATAAAGATTGTTAAAAACATGTTTATATTTCCACTTAACCCTAAGTCTTTTTTTTATTGCAATTTGAGCTCCCTTTTTTTACATTTTCAAAGATATAGTTGGTTAATAAAGATGTTTCAAAACATGTATATATTTCCACTTAACCCTAAGTCTTTTTTTATTGCAAATTGAGCTCCCTTTTTTAAAATTTTCAAAGATATAGTTGGTTAATAAAGATGATTCAAAACATGTATGTACTTCCACTTAACCCTAAGTCTTTTTTTTTATTGCAAATTGAGCTCCCTTTTTTTACATTTTCAAAGATATAGTTGGTTAATAAAGATTGTTCAAAACATGTATATATTTCCACTTAACCCTAAGTCTTTTTTTTATTGCAAATTGAGCTCCATTTTTTTATATTTACAAAGATATATTTGTTTAATAAAGATGGTTAAAAACATTTATGTACTTACAATTAACCCTATGTCTTTTTTTTTATTGCAAATTTAGATACCTTTTTTTTTAATTTTCAAATATATTTTTGTTTAATAAATTTTGTTAAAAAAATGTTAATTTTTCAAATTAACCATAATTCTTTTTTTTATTGCAAATTTAGATCCCTTTTTTTACATTTTAAAATATATATTTTGTTAATAAATATGGTTCAAAAAATGTATATATTTACACTTAACCCTAAGTCTTCTTTTATTGCAAATTGAGCTCCCTTTTTTAAAATTTTAAAATATATAGTTGGTTAATAAAGATGGTTCAAAACATGTACATATTTCCACTTAACCCTAAGTCTTTTTTTTATTGCAAATTGAGCTCCCTTTTTTATATTTTCAAAGATATAGTTGGTTAATAAAGATGATTCAAAACATGTATATATTTCCACTTAACCCTAAGTCTTTTTTTATTGCAAATTGAGCTCCCTTTTTTAAAATTTTCAAAGATATAGTTGGGTAATAAAGATTGTTCAAAACATGTATATATTTCCACTTAACCCTAAGTCTTTTTTTTATTGCAAATTGAGCTCCCTTTTTTTTAATTTTCAAATATATATTTTGTTAATAAATATTTTTCAAAACATTTATTTACTTCCACTTAAACCTAATTCTTTTTTTTTATTTAAAATTTATCTCCCTTTTTTTTTATTTTTAAAATATATATTTTTTTATTAAATATTATTAAAAAAATGTATATATTTCCACTTAACCCTAATTCTTTTTTTTATTGCAAATTGAGCTCCATTTTTTTAAATTTTCAAAGATATAGTTTGTTAATAAAGTTGGTTAAAAACATTTATATATTTCCACTTAACCCTAAGTATTTTTTTATTGAAAATTGAGATCACTTTTTTTTAATTTTCAAAGATATAGTTGGTTAATAAAGATGATTCAAAACATGTATTTACTTCCACTTAACCCTAAGTCTTTTTTTTTATTGCAAATTGAGCTCCATTTTTTTATATTTTCAAAGATATAGTTGGTTAATAAATATGATTAAAAACATGTATATATTTCCACTTAACCCTAAGTCTTTTTTTATTGCAAATTGAGCTCACTTTTTTTTAATTTTAAAAGATATAGTTTGTTAATAAATATGATTCAAAACATTTATTTAATTCCACTTAACCCTAAGTCTTTTTTTTTATTGCAAATTGATCTCCCTTTTTTTTTAATTTTAAAATATATATTTTTTTAATAAATATTGTTCAAAAAATGTATATATTTAAAATTAACCCTAAGTCTTTTTTTTTTTGAAAATTGAGATCCCTTTTTTTATATTTAAAAAGATATATTTGTTTAATTAAGATTTTTAAAAACATTTATATATTTACACTTAACCCTATGTATTATTTTATTTCAAATTTAGATCCCATTTTTTTAATTTTTAAATTATATTTTTGTTTAATAAATTTTTTTAAAAAAATTTATATATTTCAACTTAACCATAATTCTTTTTTTATTGCAAATTGAGCTCCCTTTTTTTTACATTTTCAAATATATAGTTTGTTAATAAAGATGTTTCAAAACATGTATATATTTCCACTTAACCCTAAGTCTTTTTTTATTGCAAATTGAGCTCCCTTTTTTAATATTTTAAAATATATAGTTGGTTAATAAAGATGGTTCAAAACATGTACATATTTCCACTTAACCCTAAGTCTTTTTTTTATTGCAAATTGAGCTACCTTTTTTTTAATTTTTAAAGATATAGTTGGTTAATAAAGATGGTTCTCCATATTTACACTTAGCATCAAAGAATACAAACGTTGATAGTAGTGTTATAAATAATCTTGCAATAATTCAATATAAATAAAACATGTATATAGCATTTCTTTGGCAATTTCCTTCCATTTTGTCCTATTTTCAATTAACTAATTATGCACTTAATCAAGAATCTACTGTATCTACTTATGGTGTACTTATGCTACTCAATTTAGGAGCATCAGCTTTCATCAGAATTATACTTATGTTTTGAAGTTGCACAAAATTGGACATTTTTTAGTTTTCATGTATTTGTTTTTCGCGAGCAAACTTCAAAATAAAGATTAATCAAACCAGGACTCATAAACACCAATCTAAGAAAAAGCTGCTTGTTTTTAATTCAAAGTTTTTTTGGGTGTGCGTTTGGTCTAATCTAAGTAAGTGAAATAAGGGTTCATCTATATTTTATTTTCTTCCGGATTCTATGCCATTTGTTGTATTATTATTTCAGTGCATGATTTTTATGTTCATTTGTCTTTTATTAACCTTGCATCTTTGGCATGCTCTGCTTCTTGTGCATGCAATTTAATGTTATTGTTAAGCCAATATATTGCGGCTCTTTTTAATATTAGATTTGTAGCTAGTTGCTAGAAAATAAATTGTGAGAGTTCGAAAATCAGCCAACACATGAAAAATAAAAACAAGTTTCTGCCTAAAATACAATGTCAGATGGGTATCAAAATATCACACATCCGTCTCTAGATCTGACAAGTCTATTCACGCGAACTATTTTTCATAGAATAAGTCTTAACTTGATATAAAGACCTGTCCAAATGACAAAGCTATGTAGACAAATTTAAACGGAATTTTTTGCTTCCCAGTACAGTTTTTAAAATGGAGATGTAACCTTCTGTACCCAACTGAAGATAACCTATACTAGCAATTAAATATTGGTAATATCTTATAGCACCCTTTACTATATGCCAACAGAAGATTTCCTGGATCGCTCCACTGGAGATGTTTCCCTGGAAAGGCTTTTTGGTTGGTCCACTCCAAAGAATGACATAATGAATCAGCGGGAGACCAGATGAAAATGGAATCACTTCCAGTTGCAACTGCCAAATTATTAGACGTAGGACACCACTTTAAATCTAAAATTGGAAAATGATTGGCTTTAGAAGTAGGCTGTGCAATCAGACCAATATTTATGGCTTGAATAGTGGAGCCGAATTCAAAGTACCGAGGACAGTGAAAATTAAATCTGAATGTGTGAATTGGTTAAAAAGAAGCTTAAATAAACATATATCTTTAGAAAACAAGAGAACAAAGAATTTAATTTTTATTGATAAATAAATCTATATGCCACTATACAGTTTTTCGCACACGTGGGACCAAAAAAAAAAAAAAAAAAAAAAAAAAAAAAAAAAAAAAAAAAAAAAACGGATGAGCAATCAGCTAAAAAATAAGCTAAAAACATACGGCACCAAAAAGCTTAAGAAGGTGTGACTTTTCTTGGAGGGTTTAGTTGCATTTTGGAACCAAAAGATTGTTAATATTTAATTTTTCTCGTCGAAAATCGTTGCAAAATTTAACTAATTAGTTTTGCTTGTCTATTTTCACGGTTCAATATGGCAACAGTGATGAAATTGTGGTAATTTCCTAAAAAAGAAAAAAAGAAAAGATTTTTAAACAATTAAAAGAAAATTCTAAGAAAATTCCTGTTTTCTTTGTTTAAAGACACCGAATTGAGTTAAGAGGACAAGAAATGTTTGATTTTCATGTGTTTGGTGCTTTAACACTAACCATCGACCTTGTAAGCCCCAATACGGCTATAAGAAAACCGATAAAATTTCCTTCTTATAGCAATTGCCTATGGGTTTGTCATGTCCCTGCAACCATCTTCAGGGCTGTCACATATCCACTTATTATCTCATATGTGAGATCAACTGTAGTTATAGGTAGTCGTCGTTCGACTGTCGTTAGGCAGTCAAACAAAAATTAATGGGGTCTTTTGCAAGAAAAATAGGCTGAAAACTGGATTGTGAAGGGAGAGAGAGAGAGTTCTAACAAATTGAGTTCTTGCGCCGGGAAGATTAATCATTGGACATGAAAACACGGTGCATGTGTGCTAAGTAAGACATTGATACTGTCAAAATAGTTCTATGATTAAAAATTGGCAGGATACTAGGAGTTTAAAGGGTCAAAAGTTGTTAGCAGAAATTCAATGTAAAGGATAAAATCTAACTACCTACTCCTTGAGTATGAATCGCATAATGACGAGCATGAACGTATGAATCATATATGCATTTTCATAACTGAGTCGTGTACTATAAGGATACTAGAAGGATAATCGTGTACTGGAAGGATACTAGAAGGATTAATTCTACCTAACCCTCTGCAAATGCGTAAGGTAGACCATCTGAGCCACCCCGCCCCCAAAATCTTAGTTTTATTTACGATTTGCCTAATAATTTCAAAGATTTGTCAGAAACTCAGCCTACTTTTTTAGTCTTTAACGAACTTGTGTCCTAAATTCCCGCTCTTCCGAAATACATGAAAAATTCCAGCATATTTTTCCAAGGCTTTTTATATGAATAATATCATATATCTTACCGGTAACATTATTAATGAACGTAATAAGACAGATAGGTGCTACTTTTTTGACATCCCAAATCCAAACAGAAGAGAGAGTGGAAGTGACGACAGTTGAAAGAAATGTGCCATCGTAACTGAAAGACATTTTATGAATTATTTGTTCTTTCTTATGCTTTTGTTTGCTCACGACGTATGGTCTGGAATGCACCGTCTCATCTGGAAAAAAGAAGGTAAATACAATGTACAGTTAAAGAAGGGGTACTTTTCTATTATAGCGACCCCACTCAAGAGTTACTCTGTGTAAAACTCGAGAACAAACCTAGAACCGTTTTTCATCTGTCTGTATAAAGAGAAAATTAGCTTACGCTCAGTGAAGAACAAGTGACGGGTTACAGAATACATTAGACTATCATACTTATATAAGTTGGGCTATATATTTGCACATTAGGGGGGGGGGTAAAGTATTTGGACACCATGAAATAAGAAAACAATTTGTACTTCATAATATGCAGAATAATTGTAGCTTACACATTTTGCATGTAGAACCGCTATAGTTAACCCTCACCCCCTCCTAATGTGCAAATATAAAGCCCAAATTTGTTTCCAAAGTATTATATTTCCATAATGTTTTGGTATTTTTTATTAGGATTAAGTTAACCTCACTTCTTGAGTGGGATCACTATTACAGAAAAGTACCAAAGAAGGTTCTTGAAGTCGTAAAACAGCAAGGAGGGGAAGGTCTACCTTTCAGAAAAGAAAATTCCACTTTAAAGCAAAAATTCTTTCAGGGTTTCACAACCTGAGAAGAATAATGGTTCTAACAAAATTGCCAGAAAACATCACATTTTGACAGGTTTTAGTGCAAGATTATCACACACTTCAATTTAAAAAATTAAATTTCAGTTAACTGACATTTTATAAACAGTTGAATTTTCTTTTTCTGGTTTGACTGTTATCCTGCAACACGGTCTATAAAGTACACAGAAGGGAAGATTCGGTCCCTTTCAGAAGAAAAAAAGTTGTGCATGCTAGGGTTAAGGGATGCTATCAAGACCGTAATCGAGGCGGACGGAAAATATCCTTCTTCAGTCTCACCACATTAAAATAAAGTACTATCTTGATTAAACGTAACGGTTTATTATGAACATTTACTACTACTGCTACTATTATTACCAGAAACGACGAGACAGCATTAGTTCAACATAGCCGTGCACATTTTACCTCCTATCCATCCTTTTCAAATCTTCACTCTATCCTAGTTTCTACAAAGTTCCTACTTTCTTTACGTATTTTGTTATGACTTCTTTCCCCCCTATTCTTGGTCGTCCACAATTCATTTTGTCCTGCTCAGGAGGTGACTTTTACCAAATCTCTGCTTTAGACTAAACTCTGTGTACAAGTGGATGTGTACCATTGAAGAATTGTTTGCAGTAATAGCAAAGGTTTGCTCGTGGCGATAGAGATTTCTCCTATAGCGCCACTTGGAGATCAGATTCCTTTGGGAGCATTTACCTTGGAGACTGGCGAACTAGTTACCTATTATTGGACTAGACTCAGACATATAAGAGAAACAAACACTTATAAAAAGATAAGAGATTTATTAAACTTACATGATCAGTTGTACAGCAATGGGTCACTTCAAAGACAATAATAATGGTGACCAAAATAATTTCGTACTAAACGTTTCAGGTCTCACTTCATATTAAAATTAAAAATACATTGTCCCTACTCCCAAACGCAGTTCTTTCGTCCTGCGCTCTAGGGACTGCCTGCCATTGGCTCACGGGCCCCAAGGACGCGAACCCTCGTCCAATAATACGTCTTAAATATTTTTGATGATTTAGGCGTTCGCACGGGTCTTATCGTTTAAACTTCCTTAAAATTATTGTGCGTAGCACTTTTCTTAGTGCTCACTGTCTTAGCGAAATCCAAAGATTGCATTTTATTTTCTTTGCTGATTAAAGACTTTTTCATTTTCGAAACTAGATTTAGCTTAATTGTAGGAGTCCGAACTAAAGAAGGAACTTTATTTTGGTATTTCAAGTACATCGTGTTTTACTCCCGGTACATATCACCCTTCCCATGAAATAATGACGCCCCGTCATTAGTTACTGCCCATCAGGAGTTTTAAAGTTTTTCAATTGTTTTTCTTGTTTTATTCTACATCCCTATCTAAAATTCATATAACGGACTAAGATTATTTTTGGTCCTAGGTTAGCTACTATACTAAAGATTTTTTTTTTATTTTTCTATATATAACACTGTTTACTTTTAATTTTCCAATAAGGTTGGGACTATTCTACTTTTACTTTTGTTCTCTTTTTTTTTTTTTTTTTTTTTTTGCTGTCTATATTAACTACAACGTACTATATACACAACGTTAAATGAATAACATAAAAATATTACACCAAATTATACTTGTGGTACATACATAAATGATTTATAACATACAATATTTGGTTCAACATATTCACTGATGACATTAAAACACTTTCACTATTTAGATTTTTGCATTGTCAAAGCTGTTAGGAAGTAACACTTGTAGCTTCACATCTATTCATCACCTTTCGTGTCCTTAGTGTACTACACCCTTCTGTTGTAAATTACTGTCCTTCACTCCTTTTGTCGTGGCAAAAATTTCGAAGCACTTACGTTATGGTTTCTTCGTGGAACAGTTCGAGTCTAGTTGTCTTCACACGGTAGGTTTTCTTCAACTATCATCTAACTTCAAATATCGTTAAATATCGTTTATCTTGTACTGCTCGATGGTGTTCTCAGAGTTAAAGTTCAAATTGTCTTTAATTTCTGCTTCAAATATCTTCAAATGTCTTTAAGTGTCATTTAACTTTAAATATCGTTTATCGTGTGCTGATCGATGAAGTTCTCAGAATTAAACTTCAAATTGTCTTTAATTTCGTCTTCAAATATCTTCAAATGTCTTTAAGTGTCATCTTACTTTAAATATCGTTTAGCTTCAAATATCATCACTATGCTGTCAAATTATTCTGGGGTCCATAGTGACTATCAACAGCGATATCTACGTATTTATATCTTGTACTGGCCGATGGGTTTCTCAGCGTTTATGCGATTATATAGTTCGTTAAAGCACTTGATACTGAGGTTCAAATATAGTGTTACCTGATACATAATATGGTTCATAGTCGAAGAAACGACGATCGAAGGTAACTGTTGTTTTCGTAGACGAAGCTGGGATGGAAATTGCCTGAAGTTATGGTGAGTACTCTGCGCTGGTTGAGATATGATTAAAATAGATGCTACTGGGTCGTATCTGTACTGGGCAGCTTATTGTAATACTCAATGAACAAAGTGTCCGTTTACTTTCCTTCAATAAAAACAACGCGGCAGAATCACATGTTCTTTGAAGTAAATACACATACAATAATTCACTCATTAATTGGGTTATAATTTCTTAGCTATGAGACAGAAGTAAATAAATACACTAATATTGGTACTCACAATGAAAATCTAAAACAGAAATTTCTTCAAATTTGTTTTGATAACGAAAATATCGATATTAAATACACATAATTTACCCTACATTATTAAGTTTGAGGTCTACTTTTAAAATACTTTTCATGCCTGCATTGTTCACGCAAGTCCGTGCTATATAAGAAACGCATGTGCAGCGTCATAACCGCACGGTTTTACGCAAACGATACTACAATGAGGGAATAAGACATAACAAGGACTAGTGGAGACCTCTATACCCACTAGTTTTCTGATGTCTTCCCTATTTCTTGGCTTAGACGTTCTCATGGGGTTCCGGGTTTAACGGCTGAAATGCAGAGGTTGCAGAGGTTCTTAGTCTCAGGATTTTTCCGTAATTGCAAGTCAACATTGGTGCCTCATATTTGCTTTTCGAATAAGGTCATTAGATGCAGGATTTCCAAGCTTGCCTCCGTAGATTCCAGTTAATGCTTGGCAAAGAATATAAGAAAAATAAAGAACTGACATCAATATCTTTTTAGAAGGCTATTGTTTGAGCAAATCCTTCAGCACTAAATAAATAAATATTATATTAAAGTATTATTAGAATCCTTTAAGCGAGAAACACCTTAACATTAATCGGGAATTCCTTGTGGGTTTTACTTAGTCGCCATTGGACATACACAGGGTTTCAATCCATATATCTTAACTGATCAAATGGTTTTAAAATTTTACGTATTATTATTGAGATATAATTTCACATCCGCCGTGAAATTCTTCAAATAAACGTACCAATAGGTTGTTTGGTTATAGTTACCAATAGTTGGCTATTAGTACATATATTACTCGAGTAAGAAACACATGAATGAGCAATGTGTAGGCCTAAAATAATTATAATCTGCGCTAAGATAAAATATTTCATATAATTAGACGCTTCTGTACTGGTAGTTTTTTTTTTGATTTTATAAAGCTGCCAGATATAAGGGTATAGCCTACTTAATTGCATATTTTAAAAACTAAAATTCTTTTAAAAATAAACTACGCTCAGAATTATTCGTGTTTACTTCAGCTAATAAAAACAAATTAGCTCTATCAAAATATACTGAAAACTGGCTGAAATTTGTACGGGTATAATGGTGGTGAATAAATATAGGTTTCAAGAGTAAATTTCTTTATTATTTAATATATCAGATTGGGATAATTTAATATAGCTGTTGCTCAAATAAATTTCTCATAAACTAAAAAAAAGTTGACACATGAAAAATTTTTTTTTTACAAAAATAAACATTTTTCGCTAAATGAAGCACAGTCTTTTCAAGTTAAACATAAGCACTAGTCTAACTTAAATAAATTATCAGGTTCTAATTAGTTTATTGAGATAATTAAATTTTAATTAATAACTTATTGAGAAATCATATTTTAATAAATAATTAAAGTAAAAATTGAGTACGGATTGATTATTAGAATAATTAAATAAGAATTTGACTGATATTTTAAGCAAGAAAAATGAACAAAACGGCAAGTAAAAAGGAAGATTAAACACTAAAAACCTAAAAATAGAGCAAAACACGATTCAGATCAAGCTCTAGCTATGAATAGTGTCATATTATCGAATTTTTAATTCAAGTTAGGCGTATTTGATTTATTTTTGATTAAAATTTTTTTTTTTTTTCAATCTTCAAGTGGTAGGCAATTTAAGCAGGGATTATAAATATTAGAAGACTCTTATGCCCGTTGTAGAGATGAGATTTCGCCTCGAATTAATCCATGTATAAAACCATTAGTAAAGATATCACCGTCATCACCTTGCAGTCTTATTATTGGTAGAAATTAAACGATAAGTAAAAAAAATTTTTGTTTTGTTTTTGATGACATCAATTTTGTTTGGACCTGGGTCGAATTTTCATAGAAAATTCGAGGGGACCTGAGTCAGTATAGGTAAGATATAACGTGACTGACTTGCGAAAATATGTCACAAAAATTAGAGCACAATATATTTCATAGATAAACCAATGAAATTAAAGAACATTTTTGTCACAGAACTATAGAACAGTGATCTCTCTGTTATTGTATACGTCATAGGTATAAAATAATGAAATTAAAACACTTTTCTCTTCTTTTTTTTTTCTTTCGCCTCGGAGCTATAAGAAAGTAAACTCTCTGTTTCTCTTTAAAAGCATTCTGATCCAAAAACGAAAACTTAACTAGATCACAGAAGTTTCTATTAAAACTTTAATTATTGTTTTGACTGGCCCTGATTGGCATAAAAATACTAATTTTTTACACTTGAAGGACTGAGAAATATCCCTTCCTACGTTCATTTACACACAAAAAAATTACAAAACAATCATGGGCCTTGAATTCCTACCCGGGCTTCCCACAAGACGTGGTCCAACACCATTTGTCGTTCTTAGTCGACCACGAGCTTCCTACCTTTGGTTATTTTCTGTTCCAACCTTTCTATTATCCTTTGAAAGGGCATAGGAATAACAGTAACAAAAATAAGACATCTAAAACTTAATCAAATCCTTACTTGGTTAACTCTAAATGCACACTGTTGAATTTATTATGGTGTTCAATTTATTATCTTTGAAATTTGTCTTTACATTTATTAGTGTTATGTAAATCTGTCATGTTTTTTTAACCGTTCTACCTGTCTGTTTCGTGATTATCTAAGCGGTGTCGTTAGGATTTTCCTTTTTCGGTTTTTCTTTCGAAAATATGTCATACTTTTTGTATTTCTTTTTAAAAAACAAGTTGAAGGGTATAGTCGAGTTTGTAATGTGTGAGGCAGCTGAGGTTTGCCTTGATTTACCAATTTCTTTAGCTACTATTGTCTCTGATTATAATTAAGAATCTTCAGAACTGGTTTCTGACGAATCCGGATTGGAGCTTTGAGAGGTGGCACTTTGTGAAGTGTCACCTGCCATTCCTTCGTAAGTTTCTGCTCCTCCGGAAGTAGAAGGTTTGTTCTCTAAGGCCTCGCTTTGAGTTCTCAACTCGGGGGATTTGAAAGAGTCTTGAGAGCTTTGGGAGGAATCAATAGTTTTTGCGGGGTTCCTCCATTGTTTGAAGGCCATGTCTTCAGGAGGATGGGGCATTCTTTGCAGTAGGGATTCCCTCCGTGAAGACCACGTCCAGTCGTGTTTAGGTTTGTCCTTTGACACAGTTATATAATGATATCGACCTTGCTGGTCATCCTTTGGATTTTTATTCCCGGGCAATGTACTTTGACTCGTTTTTATGGGAAAATTTATTAAATCAATAGCTTCTCGCAGGTTTGTTTTAGTTAAATCTTTGAGAGGAGTTTTGTTTACATGAAGGCCGTGGGTGTATACAGCTCGGTTTAATTCTTCAGGTAAGGACAGGGGACTTTCTATGGGTGTTGCCGGGGAAACCATATCGTCGGTAAATCTGTGGGGGGGACAGGGGGTCGAGATTCTATCGGGGAAGAATTGGGTTTTTGGAGATATTGTATACTCTAAATCTCCCACACTCACCGATTAAGCAAGGTTGGGCCTGGTGTTCGACTGAAGGTTATTGAATAATAAGTGTATGTGTGATTTTTTTCTTAGTGACCTAGCTATAGTCCATATACAAGAATAATTAATTGTTTTGGTAGTCACTTTCATATAAGATATAATAGTTTGTGAAATTAAAGGTGTTGATATATAAGCAACGTTGGATCTGGGGCTCATATTCCGACTATGACTAATCAGTCGAAGCGGGATGGGATACCCATCTCTCTGGAAATTTGGCTGTTTTTATTCGGCTAACATGCGCCTTGTAAGTTTTTCCACTCTCGGGGTTCTCCATTTTAAAGGTATATTCATTATCTTATTTTTTGACTATTCTGTAAGGACCAGAGTATTTGTTGGAAAGTTTTTTTCCTTCCGTTTTTGCCTCGTTCTTTAGGTAAACGAAGTCTCCTACTTTGAAATCTATATTCCCCCTAACTTTGGGTTGGTTTCTTAGCTCTTGGTTTATTTTACATTTTTCCAATTCTTGACTAACTGTCTTATAAGTTTTCATCATCCTATTTATGAATTCTTGTTTATAATCTTCTGAGTCGTGTTA
Source organism: Artemia sp. Qi Xiang Cuo (assembly GCF_049724085.1). NCBI lineage: Eukaryota > Metazoa > Arthropoda > Branchiopoda > Anostraca > Artemiidae > Artemia > Artemia sp. Qi Xiang Cuo. The sequence continues at coordinate 102,004,656 of NC_142794.1, read as the reverse complement.
AAAAATCCCATAATAAAAAAACAACTCAAAATGGATTATAAAAACTAGAACAAAAAGTAAATAAAAAGGATTTTATCTGGTTGTTTCGGAATAAGCAGTGTTGATTACGTTAGTTAAATAAGGTAAGAATTTATCCCAGTCGCTCCTATTGTCTTTAGTATAAATACTTAGAACGTTCGAAAATATTTTATGCCTGTTTTATATTTTGCCAATGGCTTTTGGATGGTAAGGTGCTGTCACAATTTTATATATATTAAGGAAACTCATTAAATATTTTTTTACTTTTGCAATAAAATTGCTCCCGTTGTCACTCAAAATTTTATTATGAATGCCAAATTGTAAAAATAATTTTGCTAAGGCCTTACTTGTGGCATAAGCACCTTGATTTTTTAATGCTTTTGCAAAAGTAAATCCGGAAAAGTGATCTACAACCGAAGGAATACACGTATGGCCTCTGCTAGAAACAGGTAAGCCTCCATTTGTCCCGTATAGGTCAAATGAGATAATATCGAAGTGGTACTTTGCTACTGGGACCCTTCCCATTGGAGGATTTGGATAAGCTGGGGGGGTTTTCTCAAATTACATGCTTCGCATGTACTTACAAATTCTTTAAGTTTTGTCAGTGCCGATTGTACGTAAAAGTATTGTTTTAACTTATGGAACATTTTCATAACTCCTAAATGTCCACCTGTGTCCGAATGAAAATATTCAAATGCAGGCCCTATCAAGCTTTGTGGTAATACAGGTATTATCGAGGTTTGGTTTCTATTTGTCTCAGCAGTCACAATCCTACACAGTATTTCTTCATCAAGGTCGTAGTAAAAATTATCTATCTCTTTTCTAAGAGTTTTGAATTTATCAGGTAACGCCTCATCATTCACAAAATAATCAATTAGTGCTACACACATTTCGTCTTTTTTTTGCTTTCTTTTTATATTTTCCAAAGACAAGGGACAATAGTTAGTCTTATTTTCTTTTACTGCGTCTTTGGCTTTGTTTTTCTTACATCTATGTTTGCTTTTAGCATTAATAGCATTAACTTCATTTTCTTCAGTTTCCGACGGGTCATTTTCTGGATATCTACTCAAAAAGTCGCAAGCTGCGTTTTGTTTTCCCTTTAAATGTTTAAATTCATAATCTAGGTCTTGGATTTTCATAATCCATCTAGCTAGAATGCCCGGGGGGTTTTTAAATGTGTGCAGGTACTGCAAGCTTTTATGGTCTGATCGTAATATAAATTTTCTACCACTTAAATAATGTCTAAACTTGTCCAAGTGGTAGATAATAGATAGTAATTCTAAGTTTGTGGCGGAATAACTGCTTTCGCCCTTTGGTAAAGTTTTACTTGAATAGCATATAACTTTTTCTATTTGTTGAGGCGGTCCCTGTAGAGGGTTATGGTTTTCTACTAGTATGGCTTGCAAACGAATTTCGCCAATCCCCTTCGAACTAGTATCCGTTGTAACGAAGAGTTTTCAGCTTTTGATATCAAGGAGTGACAAAAGTGGTTCAGAAAAGAGCGGCTTTTTGAGTTGTTCTCGTGACGTTTGAGCTCCCTGGGACCAGGTAACACTATGGGAGTTTCCTTTCGTTAGTTCCGTGAGGGGTTTCGCAATTTGGGAATAATTGCGTACAAATTTTCTAAAGTAGCCAGTAAGTCCTAAAATTCCCCTTAATTCTTTCATAGTTCTGGGGGGCTTGAGGTTTTCAACACATTTTATTTTATCCGGGTCTGGGGATATCTCTCTCTTGGTTACTACTACTCCCAAGAATTTAAGTTTAGATTGAAATAAATTTACTTTCTCAGGCCGGCATTTTCAATTGCCTTGCCTGAACTTCTCGAACACCTTAGCTAACGTTGCTAAGTGTTGCTCGGTGTTTTCACCCACGCATATAATATCATCAACAAAATGAATTATATTCTTTAATCCTCTTAGCAGGTGCAATAGGTGTCTACATAAAGCGCTTGAACTTGTTTTAAGCCCAAATGGTGCCCTCAATTATTCATAAGATCCATATTCGGATGCTGAAAATGCAGTTTTATGGACATCCTTTTCGGCTATTTTCACTTGGTGGTAGCCTTGGGTAAGGTCCAAAGAGGTAAAAATTTTTTTTTTGCTTGAAATTGAGTCAAGAATTTCGTCTATTCTTGGTAGAGGAAATTTATAGCTAACTACTTGTTTGTTGAGAGCCCTATAATCTACAACGAGCCTAAAATCTCCATTCTTTTTTTGTACTAGGATCATTGGTGCACTATACGGACTTATACTTGGGCGTATAATCTCGTTCCTTTCTAATTCATGGATTTTATTTTTTAACCACTCTTTGTGCTTATATGGCACGCGATATGGCTGTTTTGCTACGGGATTACCAGTCGTTAAAAATTAATTCTGGTAAAATTGGATAATCCCGATGTCATTTTAAGATTCAGAAAATAAATCCTTAAAAATACATAAAAAATAGCATAATTTTTTATTAAGTTACATATACGTAATATGATCCATTTTAAATTTGTTTACAAATTGCGATTTAGTCAAAGGATATTCGTTATTTGAAGTTTTAATACCGTTAACTAGGTTTCTTTTTGAATTTTCCCATGTATTTAAATCATTTTCCGTTAAAACCTGGATTTGGACTAAACAAGTCCCCTTTTTAATTGTAATTGTATCGTTTTCATGGTTGTTGGTTACCCAAATAAAACCTTCTCCTTTGTCATAATATATAATCTGTTCCTCGCATAACAGATTTTCGGGTATTTCAGACGGTGTCGCAAACCATATTTCTGATTTGCTAATTACTGGCTCGATCATTTGTGATATTTGAATTTTTTGCATCGTTTTGGGAGGGATTTTTGTTTTCCTTATCGCAAATCCGTAATATTTCTCTTCATTTTCATTGTTTATTAGATTCATGCTGGCGCTATGCTGCGCCATTGCGGCATCTTGTGGCGTCACGTTGGGTTTTACTATGTTTTTCCACAATTCCACTATTTTCTTAATTTCATTTGATCTGTACTGTCGCATATCTCCTATTTTCATTTTCGCAGATTCAATACTGTTATTATTTAAATTTGCTTCATTTCTGCTATATCTCTCAGGATAATTGGACAAATTTCCAATTATGCCATGGCTGTCCGAGACATGGGGCTCAAAATATTTTGACATTATACCACTAGAAATTTTGTTTACTGTTATGTTATCTTCGTAACCTCTGTTACGATTTCTTAAGGTAGAAAATTCTTCCTCCACCTTAGCTGGGTAGACCAACCTCTCGTTGGCTACGTCTAATAGTATTCTATTAGACCTTAGAAAATTTGCCCCTATAATAGCTTCATATGGGAGATTATCGCATATGATGAAATTTGTCATGAATGTTCTATTGTCTCTTTTTAAGTTTAGGCAAATTGACCCTTTTGCATTTAATTTATGGCCTGTAATACTTGTTAAATTGGGATTATTAGGGTTCTTTTGTCGCCTAATGTGCAGAGGCATCGTATTAAATACGCAAGAGTTTATGATATTTACAGTAGCTCCACTGTCAATTAAGGCCGTAAAGTAAACGTTTTCTACAAAAAAATCATTAAATATAGGTAACTTGTTAATAATATCACTACAAGAAGGCACTAGTATTGTTTTGGACCTATTAAATATCCCTGGCACCCTCGGGGTCCAACTTATGTTTCTGAGGGGCCTGAAGCGTTTCCCTGAGAATTTATTTCATTTCTCGGTGCCTGTAACAGATATTCAGACGTATTAGGCTCCGTAGGCATATTTAAATGATTTACGTCTGCCTGTCTTTGCCATGTATTATTATGGTAACGTGGATGTCTCGTGTCAGTGCCGTTTGCTGGCACTGTTTGCCAGTGCGGTTGGCTTGTAAAATTTTCATTTCTCATAGGGAAATTTTCATTATTTTTATATTGCATTCTCGCATTATATTGGCCTTGGCGAGTATTTGGGTTTTCAAACCTGTAATTAATTTGCCTGTTGGGGAAAGGGCTGTATAAATTTGGTTGGTATGCATTATAAGGTACGGATTGGTGCATTCCCCCCTGGCTCTAGCCTATTGCATGATTGGTGCTAAAATTTGTTCTTCTGAACAAATGGTCAACGTAATTTTGCGTATTACTGACAGCATTTCTTGGTATGGGATTGGTGACGTAGTGGCACTCTCTTGCTATGTGGCCAACATGATTGCAGTTATAGCACCTTATTATTGTAGGGTTAATGGGCTGAAAACGTACTGTTTTCTGCCTAGCGGGTTCTGGCGTTTTTCTTATTTTTGCTACTGGGGAGTTATACCGTGAAAAGAAAATGGGGGATGTCTGATCGCCCGTGAAGATTATGTTCGCGTTTGAGTCGCCTAGGCTGTTTATTTTTGTATTACTATGATTAGCAACCATTTTATCAACTTCAATTAGTCGTTCTACCTCTTGGACTGCAAGGTCCAACGTCTGAATATTCTTGGATATTACTACTCTATATAGTTTTGGGGGTAGCCCTTGCAAAAAGGTATTTAGTATGACTTTTTCATACAGTTGCCCCGAGCCACTTCAGTATTTTGCTTCTACGGAAATGCGTATCTTATCCAGATATTCCCTTATATTTTGTGAAAAATCAAAGTTCACTACTCCATGTTTTAATTTATTTATTGAACTGGTTTCTATAAATCTCCCTTTGAATGCTTTTAACAAGTCATCAACCGTAGTTATTGGCAAGTTGGCGTTATTTCCTACGGTATGTTCGACCTGTTTTAGAAAGGTTAAGGCCTGGCCTCTTAATCGTAGAAGCAGCATGTCTTTTAACGCTCCAACGTCTGTTTTTGTTAATTGTACAAACTGGGTCAATTGGATATTAAATTCGTCAATATACGATTGACCATTGTATTCCGGGATAGATTTCGCAATTTATATATTTTTTGCGACTAACTTCTGCACTAATAGTAATTCATTTATATCGTCCATTTTTTTTTTTTTTTTTTTCGTTTATATAGAATTAAATTAAAATTTACATAAACAATTTTTGGGTATGCTATTATCAACTATTATAAAAAAGGGGTTTACAATAGTATCCAATCGGTTATATGCCAAATAAAATTTCTTATATTTATGTATCTCTCCAATAATTAAATTTGAATTACAGAGTTTAAACAGCCTAACTAGTTTGCAGTTTTCCTCCAATTTTCGACTCGCGCCATTTGTAGCGATGGAAGTTTTTCTTGGCACACGATATGGCGAACTAATTAGCTATATAGGCTAAATACAGACATATAAAATGGAATAAACAGAGATAAGAAAGGGACAATAGTCTTTTTATAATTTTGCTAATGCCTTACTTGTGGCATAAGCACCTTGATTTTTTAATGCTTTTGCAAAAGTAAATCCGGAAAAATGATCTACAACCGAAAGAATACACGTATGGCCTCTGCTAGAAACAGGTAAGCCTCCATTTGTCCCGTACAGGTCAAATGAGATAATATCGAAGGGGTAATTTGCGACTGGGACCCTTCCCATTGGGGGATTTGGAGACGCTGGGGGGGGTTTTCTCAAATTACACTCTTCGCATGTACTTACAAATTCTTTAAGCTTTATCAGTGCTGATTGTACGTAAAAGTATTGTTTTAACTTATGGAATGTTTTCATAACTCCTAGATGTCCACCTGTGTCCGAATGAAAATATTCAAATACAGGCCCAATCAAGCTTTGTGGTAATACAGGTATTATCGAGGTTTGGTTTCTATTTGTCTCAGCAGTCACAATCCTACACAGTATTTCTTCATCAAGGTCGTAGTAAAAATTATCTATCTCTTTTCTAAGAGTTTTGAATTTATCCTACCGACCGCACCATTTGTACCATTGAAGAATTATTCGTGGTAATAGATAAGGCTTGCTCGTGGCGATAGAGATTTCTCTTATAGCGCCACCTGGAGATCAGATTCCTTTGGGAGCATTTACCTTGGAGACTGGCGAACTAGTTACCTATTATCGGACTAGACTCAGACATATAAGAGAAACAAACACTTATAAAAAGACAATAGATTTATTAAACTTACATGCTTAGTTGTACAGCAATGGGTCACTTCAAAGACAATAATGGTGACCAAAATAATTTCGTACTAAACGTTTCAGTTCTCACCTCATATTCAAATTAAAAACACATTTTCCCTACTCCCAACCGCAGTTCTTTCGTCCTGCGCTCGAGGGGCTGCCTGCCAGTGGCTCACGGGCCCCAAGAACGCGAACCCTCGTCCAATAATACGACTTAAAGATTTTTGATGATTAAGGCGTTCACACGGGTCTTATCGTTTAATCTTCCTTAATTATTTTGTGAGTAGCACTTTTCTTATTGCTCACTGTCTTAGCGAAATCAAAAGATTGCAGTTTCTTTTCTTTGCCGATTAAGGACTTTTTCATTTTTGAAACTAGATTTAGCTTAATTATAGGAGTCCGAATTAAAGAAGGAACTTTATTTTGGTATTTCAAATATATCGTGTTTTACTCCCGGTACAGATGTTGATTCTACTTCTGATGTGAATAACAATACATTTTCTTCATCCTACCAGTCTAAGATCAAAACTCATGCTAAAACTAAGAAAACTAACTATTTTCCCCTTCATTATGTGTAGTATGTCTCCTTCAATATCCTTCCCACTTAAATAAATAAATACTACATAATCTCCGTTCGTATTTCCTAACTCAGGAAGACGAGTTTCTAAACCTCTCAACAAGCCCAGTTCGAAAAGTCTAGATTCGTCAGTCAGAATATCAATACAGTTGCTGTCTTTCAAAGCTACTCAAAGTAGCGATTGTGGTATGAAAAATGTGCGAAAGGTCCACCCAAACACCACTATAAGGCGTCACAAATGCCGTCTCTTTTGGGAATAGGGATGGATAAAACAGCTCATGGTAGAGTAAAGATCCACAACCCTCTCAGAGCATTAGAGCAGCTCAGGCCTTTTACACTCAGCCTTCACTTCCCGGGGATTTTTCCGGTATTTATCCCGCAAAGCTGATAAAAACTTCAATGTTTCTTTACTTTTTTGGGAAATTTTGACCAGCTCCTTAGATTTCTGTTCTTTCTACCCATAATTTTGTTTATTTAGTCCTAAATTATAGTTAAATTTAATCAAATTTAGTTAAAGCTAATCAATTTAGTTGATTGATCTCATCATTAATAAATCTATTCCTTAATTCAATCCTGGATGAAATTTCAGGATAATACAGACAAACTAAAAAATTGAAGAGAAAACACATAAATCAATTGCATAATAGTTCGAAGTGACAGTCATTTTTATTAAAGGAGAGTCAGATAGTGAAAAATTAACTTTTAGAAATCTCTCATTTTTATCACATATTTAACAAACTTTTTAGCCTAAAGGGGGAGGGGCAACTAACTAAACCTATAAAAGCCCTTTAAAGAGTGTAAGTGACGAAATATTCATCTCCGGTTAACAACTGAAGTATTTTTACAGACACTGTGAAGGCACTCTCAGCTGAAAACTTACAGCCTACACTATAGACTGTTTGTAAGTTTCCAGCATCTCCCTGAGGCCTTTTCTCTACTTCTATCTAATTACCATTAATAGAATATCCATTTACGGCAGGGAAGCTCATTGACTTGATGGATAAACACGAAGCAAATGAGGGAAAGATAGAGTGTATAATAGACATACTGAGTGACAGGGTATCGCGGTTTACACTATCTGGAAACTTTCCTAATTTCTTAGCCTTTTCCAATTTTCCCAAAAGCGGAACAGCTGGACTTCAGGAGCAAAGCTATTATAAATGTGTTTTCCAAATTAGATAACTATTTTTATTTTAAACCAAAATGCATAGCAGATTGATAAGGCACAACAAGTTTGTCCACAAAGTTGCACATTCTAGGTCGACGCAAAACTAGTTTTTTTTGCTTTTCGTGTCAATTTTTTCAGTTTTTTCTAAAAAAATGAACTGTCAGTAAATGTTCGTTTTTCTATATATGAAATACAGTCCCGGTGTAAAATGAAGAGCTGAGCCCCAAGATGAAAGCAAATTCGATGTACAATATACCAGGAAGAAGTTTCATAATCATCAATATGTGATTTTACCGTTCTCATCGTTGTGACCTCTTTTTCACCATACTAACAGAAGACAACTATTCTTAGATAAAATGATGAGCTAAGCCCAAAAATCAAATCAACCTGATTTAATGTCTATTAGAAAACCCGTTTCATACTCATCAATATGCAGTTTTTTTTATTTTCATTTGACATGTTTCTTTTAGCAATTATTGTCAATAAGTCCCGTTAATGCCACGTGTTTGCTATCTTGCCATCTATAGATACAAAAAAATCATTCGATGTATCTGCCACCTAATAAGCTAAAAAAGTTTTACTGCGAATTTTCTCATTTCCCATTGCCTTGACATTGAAAGGTAAGAGATCATTTTTGTTTGTGTCATCATTTCAATCAAAGATCTACAGTCTGAAATGGTAAACTAATGTGGCCAACCGTACGTAGTAAAATTCTTGGAAATTTATATTAAAGAAAAGTTTTATAACAAATAGTGGGATTCATCGATAGAAAGAGACTGGAAAAGCTCCAGTAAAGAACCTCGAAACTGTGGTTCCAATACTCCGATATGGTATCCGTAATGCAAAATTTAGTAAGAGCCGAACGATCTATATCATAGAATCTCCACTGAAAATCCATTTCTGACATGCTACCTTATCTGGCGGCATCTGGGCACTACAATCGTACAGAATTCTGTCCTCTTTACCTCCAGCGAATGGTCAAGCTCCAGGAAACCCATCCTGCCGTCTATAAACCCTTCCAGAATGGAATGCACGTGATCAGACGTTCTGATAGATTCTGGGCTGGGCTCTCCACGTATCTTGTCATTGAGCAGGAACTCATGCCTTGTCTCAAAACGACTGGTGGCCTTACCGATGGAAGTGGTATAAAAGAGGTTCAAAGGTCTTTATGGGTTCTGTCTCGACCAGTCTGCTCTGCGCTAAATCTTCTGATGGAGGGTATGTCACAGGTTGTTAATGGAACTAGTGAACAACACAAGGAAACATCCGAGCCGAGGTAGCTCAGAGACTGTAAGACACATAGATTGAAATCGATTTATAAGAAAAAAAATCAGCATTTACTAGGTATCTCCAACTAAGCATCACCAGTGGTCTGATAGCTTACGAATCTGCCAACATTAATTCTACTAGATACTTAGGCCTAAAAAACATCTATTGCTTGTTTGGAAAACTGGTCGCTGATTTTTTGTGTTTCGACGAAAACAACAGGCAGTTCAAATTACTACAAAGCCCAATCCAGGAGGAAATTGCAAAAAACTGGACACCACTCCCCTTTTTCAGAGGTTCATCACGCTAACAAAGAGGATCAATCTCACGAAATCTGAGTACTTTCAACACGAACTGTGTTCCTACCCCGTATCACTTTTTGACAGTTCTTGCATGCTCCGGTCTCCAAACAAGCCAGAGCTATAGCACAGACTTGCAAAAGTCTTTGTTTTTAAGATGTATTGTTTAGCACGAGTAAAGCATGCATTCTCCCTTTATCGTTATAAATACCTTGCCAGTGATTGTCTCTGAAAATCAATATTCCCCGGCTTCGTGTCAAATGATACATGTGCATGGAAAAACAATGGCCCTTGCTAGGGAACACCTGCGACGTCATGGAGATTGTTATTGCATGATAATGGCTATCATGTAATGAATAGGACAAACTATATGGTCTGTTAGTCGTGGTGCTCAAGAACTTGGCGTCAAGAAAATACGTCAAGAGTCTTGGCGGGGTCAAGAACTAATAAAAAAAAGAACTAATGAAAGAAAGAAAGAAAACAATGTGTTGAGCGTTTCAAGCTAAAAATAAATTGTCAAAACGGGTATTATGTGACAGTGATGCGTAATCATTACGTAAGGTGTGAGCTGTCGGTTACGTTACATGCGGGGATTCCCCCATGGGTGCCCATGGCAGGGTTACATAAAACAGGCCAAGTCGTGTGACGTCATTGGAGTCCAGAGGGTTGTGTCGGGACGACATTGCGTAGGTGTGACGGCTTGAGGGGTTGGTAGCTCAACTTATCTAACCCTTCAAAGGAGAGGGTGTGTCGCGTGATGTAACAGGGCTCCGCTTGAAATACACAGGGGTATGTCGCGTGACGAAACATGCGCTTGAAACGGCAATGTGTACCGCGACGTCTTAAAATCCAATGCTAATTTCTTTATGGCTGCTGTGACGTCAGAGAGCTCAGGTAGAAATACTATGAACCTATTTAGAGCACGAGGGTTTGTCGCGTGTTGTAACAGGTGTGTCGCGTGATGTAACAGGGCTCTGCTTGAAATCTTGCCTAGAAAAAGGGGTGTGTACCGTGACGTAACATGGGTGTCACAGAAACACACTGAAGTGTGTCGCGTAATGTAACAGGGCTCTCGTGGAAATACAAAGGGGTGCGTACCGTGTCATCAGTAGGCATGACTTTAATATCCAATGCTATTTTCCATATGGCTGCCGTGACGTTTGAGGGCTCCGGTAGAAATACTATATTTAAAGCACGAGGGTGTGTCGCGTGATGTAACAGGTGTGTCGTGTGACATCACAATCTTCGACGTCAACAAAATGTGTCGCAAAAACCAATACAAACCAACAAAGATACCATAAACTACGCAGCTGTTGATTAAAAGTCATTGGGACCCTATCAATACCCAAGAATCAATATGTACAAGCCTACCACATGCTGAGTACCGGGGTCCGGCTTCAAAATCAGCTACATAGTTTTTTTTCTTAACTGGTATATTGACATTTCTGGCTACTAAAACGATCTAAAAAGGTCACAGGTTTAAGAAAGAATTTGTATTTTGCTCATGGTTGTATCGAACCTATGGTGACGCCAAGACATCAAGAAGAGGCTCACATTGTCTGCGGTTACAATATAAGTGACTATAAGAATCAATACATACAAGCCTATGGCGTAGCCCTTAAAAGACCACAAAATTTTTGGATCTTACCAGATACCGTTGTTAGAAATCAGAGTTCTTGAGATTATGAAATATCTTTGAAAAGGCTTCAGAATAAAAAGACAGCAAATCGTCTGCGATTAGAAGACGAAAAATAAAGAGAATCCATATATAGAAGCCTGCCGAGTGCCGGGGCCCGGTGGCGAAACTGCCGGGCTCACGATACTATATATATATATATATATATATATATATATATATATATATATATATATATATATATATATATATATATATATATATATATATATATATATATATATATATATATATATATATATATGCGTGATTTACAGATGTACAATATTAATATGAAATAGTGCAAAATAAAAGTTTAAAATAATTAAAAAAGCAATGGATAATTTTAAAAGCAGAAAAAGGAAAGGACTGTAATTGAAAATGATATAGCAATAAATCGACATGTAGTCGATATATCCCAAGGCTATTGAATTTATAATTTTCTTGACAGTAAAATACGTAATCTTTTGGTTGAGCATATAAGAAGAAAATCAAATCCAACATTTTCCAATTTTAAAGTTTTTAGCGTCAAAGCAAAATCATCCGAGGAGTAGAGAGTCTGAAAAGACAAATTACATCTGCATCTCACATCTCAATAGAATCATAACGTAAAGAATGTATTGCTCCTTTTCCTTGAAAAGGAAATCCTTTAACAGGAGAAATTAATAAACCAAGTCATATCAAAATGGAAAATTGATTCCGTCTTGGGGCTTAATTTAAATACAACTAGTTTTCGTTTTCTATTCAAAACAAAGTCAGACTACTAGATTAAGTTTGGGAACTTTTCTTGAATTTTTGAATTTAGTAAATGATTCTTTATACTTCCCTGCCTTTCAACTGACAATTGAAACAAGAATCAGAGGCAACGCTACAGCGTTGCCTATAGTAAAGGCCATAAGACTTCAATGGTTTATGGTTTTTTTTCAAGAGGTACTTCGTATGGAAGGGGTGGTCGCAAAAAACTTCGGACAGGGTTCGTGTTCGTTCGATTGGAAATCCGTAGTTCTAGTGTGTTTTTTAAGAGTCAAAAGTGATCAGAGAGCAATTAACCCCCCCTCCTCCCGGCCTCTTTTCACTAAACGCGTTCGATCAAAATATTGAGCTAGTCATTATGTTCAAATTGTCCAAAAATCGGTAAAAATAAACTCTGGGGTCGATACAACCCCCCCCCCCATAGCCCAGAGGCAAGTGTTGTAAGCTATTCCCCAGGGGCATGTAGCGTTCTTATGGAAGAGGTGCTCGTATAAACTGTGGAGGAGGGTCATTTGATTGGAAATTGAAACTTTTAGTTCACTTTTCAAGAGTCAAAAGTGACCGGAGGGAAAGTAGCCCACCCCCTACGCTCTCTTTTCCCCAAATGTATCCAATCCAAATTTTGAGATTGCCATTTTCTTCAAAAATGGTCTAAAGATCATATAACAATGCCTCTGGAGTTAATACAACCCCCAAGAGCCCCGGGGCAAGGGTTTTAACCTATGGCCCGAGGGCATTAAATATTTTTATTGAAAGAGTAGTCGTATAAACTTTGAAGAAGGCTCATTTGATTGGAAATGGAAAGTTCTAGTTCCTATTAAACTTAAGATCAGCAGAAACCAATTTCGATAATAATAATTCAAACTCAAAACGATCAGAAATTATAATTAAAGAATAAATGAAACCGAAAAACGAACAGAAATTAAATAAACAATCATACGAAACAAACGAAGAACAGGCACTAATATACATAAATAATAAATTTTAGAATGAGTTAAACATAAATTGAATATGCAAATCAAGCTTAAGACGAACAAAAATTACTACAAACAAGAGTTCGACAATTCTCCCCTTACAGAACTGTAAAAGTCTGAAGCCTATTGCTTATTGGCGCATTACTGAAATCCATGTGTCTTACACAGTCTTGGAAAGAACTAATACAATTAAATTAAATATTAGACATATAGATATTAATTACTGAACGCTCATCAATTCAAAATTTTATTTCATTGTAATTTTTATTTTCAATGTTGTAATAACCATATTCAATTCATATCCAATTCGTTTGAAAACTGTGTGTGTCTAGAATAATCCTTAAAAAGAACTAATCAACTGAAACTGAATATTTGATATATAATGAAATTAATAGCTGAAAGTTGCGCAGTTCAAGATTTTATTTCATTGTAATTTTTATTTTTGTTGTACAAATTTTATGGTGTATGTAAAAAAGAAAATATTTGTAATATAATTCGTTTTCGGTAAAATGCAAATGACGCAGTAGGCTTAAGACTTTTACAGTTAGGGAAGGGGACAGCAGCCAAACTCTTGTTTTTAGTAATTTTGGTCGAATGAAATTTCACTTGCATACTGAATTTAAGTTTTACTCGTTTTAAGATTTATTCATTCATTTATTTCAGTACCTGTTGCTTCTTTGCTTTGCTATGATTGTTTATTTAATTTCTGTTCGTTAGGGTTTCATTTATTCTTTAATAGTAATTTTTGGTCGTTTTGAGTTTGAAATATTATAAGAATTTATTTCTGCTGATCTAAAATTTAATATTGTTTAATAAGTTTAATATTGCTTTTAATTTTCTCTGAAAAAATCGTTTTTCAGAATTTTTCTTTTTTTATCAATATACAAAAACGGGTAAAACGGTTTTAAGAAAGATAGAGAAATTAAAATAAAAAACTTTTAAATTTTAAACTAATAATAAAAGTGAATATTTGGGCTTCATATCCGAATAATTTTATTCACAAACACCCTCCTTCCCCTTCACCCCTGAAAAAAAAATAGTTCAAACAAAATATATAAAAGAACAAAATATGACATTAAAATATTCGATAGATCTATTCACCTTACCTGATGGACTTTCCACCACAAGGACTACGAAACGGATAATTTCACCACTTATATAAACTTTAGCCTGATGCCTAATCCTTTACTTTTCCTGCAGGGGCATAATTTGCTATGGGGCAGGGGGGCAACTGCCTCTCCCAGACATCGGTTTGCCCCCCCCTCCCCAGCTGAAATTTAGTTTCTTCAAAATCTTGTCAAAAATAAGATAAGCTTGCATAATTTAAGCATCAATAGAAACGAATCAGTTTTCTTAGTATATATTTAACTTTATAGTACTATAAAGTATCTTTATAGTACTTTTATAGTACTATATCGTACTTTCATGGTACCAAATGGCTGATTTTTTAGTTTTTACTTTCATTTTCACTTGATTTGGGAAAATTGGATCAAACTTCCCCCCCCCCCAGGATTTTGACGAATTTACGCCACTCCTTTCTTGATTAAGCTATGTTTGTGGAGGGTCAGCTGATTCCCTTGCCAAGAAAGCACTAAAATGCAGACCCTTATATAATGGAAGAACAATCAGAGCAGATAGACGAAGAACATATGCCGGAGAAAAGACAAGTGACATTAAAATATTGGTTTGGAAGCAAATACATTCTAAGACCACACCAGTTATACATGAGGCATGACAAAGAAGAAAAAAAATATAAATGAATAAAAAAATTAAATTGGATAGGAAAACGAGGGTAAAGTCAGCCAGTGAACAAAAAAGAAGCGAAAATAAGCGGATATTTTGACAAGGACTTCCGCAAAGCCATCTTCAGTGCTAAAAAAAAACAAAAAACTTTTCAATTTTTTTTCTTTGTCATAGGGTCTAGAAGCACCATCTGTCCTCGTTGGATCATGTTAAGTGAAGGCAAGTCGATGCCATCACGAAGCAAGCAGCCAGAACCAAATATACGTAATCCAGCGGCTCTACGTAAAATGTATGGTCAAAGACTGGCATTTTATTTACTTTTAATATCGCTTGCAAATAACTGAGAGGAATATTGGCAAGACCCAAACCATTTAAAGTACTTACATTCAAGGACACAGTCAAGGTTTAAAACCTCCCTATATACAGCAACATTAACTGAATCGTCAATACATTGAAGAATTGAAGCTTTTCCCAATACCCGAAGTGTCGGAACATTGATTATCTGGATCTAAAAAGAAAGAGGAAACAATTTAATATGCAGAAAAAAGCGCAGAGGCGAAAAAAATGCATTAAAAGAGATATGACAAATAAATACAGATTTGAAATACAATACTCTTATTACTCCTTAAAAGGCTCCATGGCCAGGGATAAAAGGGAGATAGATATATACTCCTACTGCTTCTAACAATCTACTGTAGCACCAAGCCACCTGAGGTCAACACTGTTGCACATATTCATCCTCTACCCCAATTTATTGAAAGCTTCTCTCGTTACATCCTGCCAAGAAGTTCCAATTTCCTTTAAATTTATTCTAACGACCTCTTACCACCTCATTCCAGGACGGCCAGCTTTTTGTTTGGCCCTATATGGTTGGTTGAAAGGGGCGATCTTTGGCAATTTGTCATCCTTCATCCGCAGAACGTGTCCCAGCCATGTCAACTTTTCTCTCATTATAGCCTCAGAAACTGGAGAAAAAAAATCGCACAGCTAACTGTTTGAAGTACGGTCAGTCAGGCAGGTACCCAAAAGAATGCGCAAACAATTCCTCTAGAAAACATCTACCAAATCCTCCTCCGTCTTCCGAAGCGCTCACGTTTTGTAACCATACTTAACCAATGTACTGTAGCTTCCAATATCCTAATCTTGATTCGCAGACGCATCTTCCTATTCTTCAAAACTCTTTTTCAACCGTGAAATAACACCCTAGACCTTGGCTATTCTACTTTTGACATTTTGACTGCATTCACAACCTTTAACAATAATATTACGTAAGAAAATGAAGGCATCCACTTGATCGAACTTTTTGTTACCTAACACCAACGTCGAGATTAGTAGTGAGTCGTCTCACTCAAGGGTGGTAGACATGATGCTGCACCTCAGAAGCAACCTACCAACTGAATCAGAAACCATTGAGAGCTACACAAAACGAATATTTCTACTTGTGTATCTTTTAGCGGTGACATTAAAAAATTGCATGTCCTAGCAGATAGATATGATGGAATATTTGGATTTTGTGACAAAGAAGGCGATATAATCTACTCAAATGACCTGGAGTGGGGAGGGGGGGGGGTTAAGACGAGCACGAGGATCTCCATACAAATTTGCGGTATCTCTAGGTACACATTCACAGCTTGATGATTCGAACTTGATACAAACAAATTTCGAGGTGAAGGCAAAACTAATTGAACTTTTGTTAGACGAATTTGTAATCCTACTCCATGGAGATGTGAAGTAGAGGTCATGGATAAAATTTTCGAGGATCTGGAAGATGCAACTAGACGGCATAATAGTAAAATATTGTACTGGCATGTCAATAAATTGAGAAGGAGTAGTCGATCCAGATTGGCCTAGTTAAAGATAGGAATGGGGCCAAAATTAGCGATAAGGAAAGAATTAAAGAAAGATGGGCAAAACATTTTGAGAATTTGCTAAGCCGAGATAGAGTTGCAGGAAAAGACATAGAAGAAAATGAAAAAGTTTGTGATACCTTGGATGTGAGTGAAGATTTGTTTCGTGAGGAAGTATTAGCGACAGTAATAAACGAATTAAAAAATAATAAGGCTCCAAATGCTGATAGTGTGGTAAATGAGTTTATTAAATATAGTGGCTCTGAGGTTAGAAATAAGTTACTGAAAATTATGAATATGGTTTTTAAAAAAGGGGAAGTACCTAACGATTTTAGGAAAACCTCGATTAAGCCACTTTATAAGAAAGGTGATAAAAGTGAGTGTAGTAATTATCGAGACATTAGTATGGTCTCTGTAAGTAGGAAATTACTTAGTAATATAATACTTTTTAGACCGAAAGATGCCGTAGACAAAGTTTTAAGAGAAGAACAGTGCGGTTTTAGAAAAGGTAGAGGATGCGTCGACCAAATTTTCACTCTTAGTTGAGTGAAAATTGAGAAGTGCCTGAGTTGTCAAACACCTTTTGTCCTCAGTTTTATATAATATGAGCAAACGTTCGATTCTGTTGATAGAAGAGCTTTAGCAGCGGTTTTATCATTGTATGGTATACCAGACAAATACATTAAAGTGATTAGTGCTAAGGTAGGAAATAAAGTTAGCAGCTGGTTTTGTATTAAATCAGGAGTTAAGCAGGGTTGTGTTCTATCCCACTTTATATGGATTATTTTGATGGATTTTGTCTTAAGGAGCACAGGAAAGGCAATGGGAGACCAAGGAATCAAATGGAAAGGAAAAAGACTCCTGGACTCAGATTATGCTGATGATTTAAGCATCCTAGAGGGAAGTATGAGCAAAATGAATGAACTTATGCTATTTTGCAATTATGCTATTTTGATACCCTGGATACACATAGTGTCTACTTATCTACCGCTACCATTCCCTAAGGAATAATTTGAGACCCTCTTGACCGTTTCCTTGACCCTCTTGACTCGTCAGAACCGTTTTCTTTGGCTCTCCCGTAGCCAAGGCTCTCCCATCCTTAGGACTGAATTTACTCTATTTTAAAAACAAATTGATAGTAATTAATGCTTCAAAAGAATCAGCTTTTTATGCTGATTCCAAATATATAAGATTCATTAAGTTTTGAGTCACCCATCAAAAGTTACAGGCCTCAGAAAATTTGCCTGATTTTCAAAAAAGGGGGAAATACCTCCAAAAAGTCAATCCATCTTAATGAAAATCACGCCGTCATGTTCAGCAAATCAGTTAAATTAATTTTAAATTAATTATTAGTTAAATTAAATCACACCATGCTTTAATCTTGTGTGATTTAAAATCAAACAAGATTAATACTCCGCCTTCGCGCACGCGCGATTCCGATGTACACATTACGAGAAGCCTCTGGAAAAACTTCTTTTTTTTGTCCGACCACTAGAAACTAAACGAAGGTTCTGATGTTTGCATAGAGGTTTTGCGAGTTCAGGGTGCTAGAATAAGTTTGAAAATTAATGTTAAGAAGACTAAGTAACTAAGGCTAGGAATAAGTGAAGATGAAAAGGTGACGTTGGGTAATGAAAAGATTGATCAGGTGGGCAGCTTCACTTACCTTGGTAGTATTATCATTAATGACGGATGAGAGCAGTGAAGATACTAAGAGTAGAATAACCAAGGCTCAGGGTGTTTTTTTTATCACAGTTAAAAAAAAAGTTTGAAAGAATAGGAAGATTAGTCAACAAGACAAGATTAGAATATTAGAAGCTACAGTGGTGACAAAAGTCAAATATGCTTCTTAATCATCGGTGCATTAAAAAGAGGATCAAGATTTGCTAAATGTTTCCCAGAGAAATGGCCTAAGGATTGCTCTGGGCACCCGGCTAACTAAACGTATTTAAAAAAATAAAAAGCATGTGCTTCAATACCGCTCTCTAGGGCTATAAGGAAAAAAAGGTTGAGGTGGCTAGACCACGTTGTGCGGATGAAGGATGAAAGATTGCCGAAAATTGTTCTTTTCGGCCAACCGTCTAGGTCTAAACGGAAAGCAGATCGTCCTCGTCTGGTTTGGGAGGATGTCATAAAGAAAGATTTAAAGGAACTGGGAAGTTCATGGGAGGGTGTAAAAAGGGAGGTTTTGAATATATTGGGATGGAGGAGGAGAGTGCATAGCTGTGTTGGCCTCAGGCGGTTTGGTGCTGCGGTGAGTTGTTAGTAGTAGTAGTAGTACCATTATAAGCTATTCCTTAGATACCACTCAAACTGTGAAAAACGAAAGTTTTTGTTCCGTGAGTATTCAATATACTATAAAATTCCATCTCAGTTATAATATACATGTATATATATATATATATATATATATATATATATATATATATATATATATATATATATATATATATATATATATATATATATATATATATATATATATTGCATTCAGTGCAAAATAAAAAAAAATAAAATCATAGAATAAAAGGTGGAATTTTGGTTCACTCAAGTTGCTCGATGGTTTTACTTTCTTATCATTTGAAACAAACTGAACATATTTACGAAAAAATTGGCACATGGCCCAAAGATTGGCAGTTCTTGTTTATGGGTTGTGTGGGCTATTTAATGTTCCAGGGGTTATGCAGCAATGCATCCGTCCATACTCATTAAAACAAACGAACGCCTTTGGATCTAAATGGAAGCGCGCACACTTGATATTTTTTACAGCTTACGAATGCTGATGATAGTGTGTTTTCAGAGGGTATATCATAAAAGAAAGGGAGGTTATAATTTTTTTTCCTGGGAAGGGAGAGGACAACTGAAAAAAAGAAAGAAAAGATTATTTGATTAGGAAGTGCTCAGAAATTCAAGGAAGTTTGAGGTGTCCGGGGATTGTGCCTGAACTAGCCCCAGCCTACGACGACCATAAACAAGAAGAAAATGAGTGTTTATCTAATTTATGTGCACTAAACTAAATACTATATTAACAAAGTTAGAATTCATGTACATCAAGAAAATTTGTTTAAATTGGTTTTCAGTATTGCTTCTACTTGTAGAGCAGAATAGCTTCTAGTTATAGTTAATAATTAAAACCTTTGCGGTTAGTTGATGTTGTCATTCTATTTTTATTAAATTTTCTATTTTATTTTATATTAAATTTAGGAATCCAAATCTACATTATATCGGAAAAATCGCATGTACAACCGCCATACTATGACTGTCACACGTAAATATCATATGTAACATTTCCAAACTTCTGGAATAAAAGTCAAAAGCCATTTTCTAAGCAGTTCTCAAACGATGGGAATGCAGAAAAATTTCGAAAATATCACAATTACAGCTGCCAAACCATTACCATCCGACCCGAAGATCATATTTAACATTTACAAACTTCTGGAATAAATGCCAAAATCCATTTCTAAGCAGTTCTCAAAGGATGGGTGAGTAGTAAAATCTATGCCAAATTACAATCTCCTCATTATCTGTGTTGCTCTCAAATCTTCGCTTTCAGTTGAGATTAAGGCCCGGGATTTAGCAAGAACCGAGAGTTATCAAGCACTTAGGCTATCTGAGCCAATAATATTTTGCGTAGAGCTTTCTGATAGACTTAATAAAATTTCACTGTGGCATTAAATAAAATCTCATTGTGGCATTGGCATTGGCAACGCGTTTTAAGAAATTATCTGAAAAGTGTGAAAATTTTATTTAATATTAATAAAATCTCATTGTAGCATTGGCAAAAAACTTCAAGAAATAATCTCTAAAATGTGAAAATTTTATAAAATATTAATAAAATCCCACTGTGGCATTGACAATACATTTCAAGAAATTATCTCAAAAGAGTGTAAATTTTAGATACGACCTTTGGGCAATACAGACGAAATGTTATAGAACATTAATAGGGTGGAAAGCAAATGCAAAGTAATTACCAGTTATCAATATATTTTATAATTTGTTCTTTTCTTTTATATTTTATTTATTATATTTTTATTATATTTATATATATTTACATTGTCTGTTTTATCATCTTATTTTTTTTATATCAATTTTATTTTATCTTATAACTTTTCGTCTTAATATTTCCTATAACTGTATCATATAACTTTATACGAACGCGCTTAAATATCCCCTTCAGCGCCCTTAAACATCCCCTTCAATATCCTCTTAGAGTTTTTGTTTACAGAGGAACTGAGTTAAATTGCCAAACAGTTTGGTGTGATATTCAAAGGGCAAGAAATATTATAAGGAGAATCAATGATTCATGAAATTCCGACCAGTTAGTATCAAACAGCTCAAATATGAAAAGATTTGTCTTTGAATAGGTTTTTCCTGTTAAGACAATCCCTCTTAGGAAATGAAAAGGAGAAACACTTGAGTCCTTTATTATAGCGCGAATTTCAAATTAATTTCACTATGCAAGCATAGATAAGGAGCTAAAAGGGAAGTCTTGCCTTAAGGACTTGTTGAACCGGAATTTTACAGTTTGTTGTTGGATTTACGAAGAATGAGATGACAAAGATCTTATATCCTGCCCTCAGAAAACATTTACGCTGGTTTTGGTAAAGACAAGACAAAGTAAGAGATAAAGAGGCTGTCCAAACATGGGCCTGGACCATTCTTCACTTAGAGAGGTTATAAGGCTTTTCAGGTCATTTTCAGGAATGCCTATTGGGGGCCCAGGGAGGAGGCTGCAATTGCCCCAAGATTTGAAAAAAAAAATATTAGTATTTTTCATCGAAAAATCCCCACCTCATTTCAAAACATTTTTTTGTTGCATCTCGATTAAAAAACTAATAAAGTCCTTGTCTCTCTACGTTTCTGTGAATTGGCTCCCCCGGTGATTATAAAACAGTATTGTAAACCAAGGTTAAAGGCGTTTCAGACATTCTTGAAAAATGGTGACATTCCTGGAGACATTCAGACATTCCTGGAAAACTCCACAGTAGTTTTCCAAGGTAAGGGTCTGAAACACGAAAGTCTATTTTTAGGCCACGATTATTTTTGGAGGGAGCTTTCCCTGACATATCTCGAGTGGATTCAGTCTATGCTCTTCTGTGTTTTCTATTATATTCTTCTATTCATTTTATTACTGAATATATACACTTCAATATTTGAGGTAAAGCAAATTCAAACCAGAGGCGGTTTTAGGGGGGGGGGGGAGGGGTGAGCGGTTGCCCCGTTCACAGAAATTTTAGGGCGTAAAATTTCAATAAAATAATCTAGCAGTTCTAATCATTTTGTAATTTTTGAAATTTTACTTTTATAAAAATAAAATAGAGGGCGCAGTTCATAGCAAGTATAAGCGAATTAAATGCAACATTTTCCACAATTTCTTGTAAATAAGTATATCAAATTTAAGCAATTTTAAATTGAATTTTATGTGAAAAGTAAGACGGCCGAATTAAAGAATTAGAAGCAATCAATTGGGACTAGAAAGTCAATAATTTTGCAGATGCTATTCCAAAAGTCCTAGAATAGATGGCATCCCTGATGAGCTGCTGAAAACTCTACCTGAGTCGGCCGCAGATGAGCTCCATGAACATGTTACGGATATATGGGATAATAAAATTATTCCCGATGAGTGGAAGACATTGATAATTGTGTCTATCTTCAAAAAAGGAGACTGAATGATGCATAAAAACTACCGAGGCATAACCTCATCCCGATTGCTGCAAAGATATTCGCAATTATACTTCTAAATAGGTTCCGAGACACTTGAAATTCCCAAACGCGACCCAACCAAGAAGGATTTAGACCAGGTATGGGCTGCGGTGATCAGATCTTTAGCTTAATACAGGTCCTAGAACATCGCTTCAAACACCAGCAAGAGACAATCCAAATCCTTATCGATTTCATCACGGCTTTTGACTCGGTCCATTGGGACGCCCTATGGGTCGCAATGAAGGAGGAAAGAGTCCCTGAGAAGATCATCAGACTACTGAAAGCATACTACGATGGAACCAATGCCCAAGTTAGAGTTGATAGTGAGCTTTCGGATCTGGTTCTGATTGAGGAGGGTGTACGTCAAGGATGCATACTGTCATTGATCTTATTCAACTTCGTCATTGATTGGATTCTCGTGGCCCTCGACAAGTACCAAAGTCTGGAAGTAAGCCCGTCCTTTTCTGTCACAGATCTTTATTATACTGATGATGTGGACATA
The DNA here is from genome assembly GCF_049724085.1 of Artemia sp. Qi Xiang Cuo. Classification (NCBI taxonomy): domain Eukaryota; kingdom Metazoa; phylum Arthropoda; class Branchiopoda; order Anostraca; family Artemiidae; genus Artemia; species Artemia sp. Qi Xiang Cuo. The sequence continues at coordinate 101,982,103 of NC_142794.1, read as the reverse complement.
CTTGCCGAGTCTGTTATAGATACACAATCCATGTTTAATGAAGGAACAAGCAGAGTATTTTTGGCTGGCCTCCAATTAAGTACCGAAGACCAAAACGATGTGAACAGCTGGAAGGGATGACACTCCTGTGACCCTAAGTGGTAGTCAAATCGAGGACGTTCAGTCATTTAAATTCCTTGGCTCAATGATGAATGCAACTGGGGAATCATCAGAGGAGATCCGGAATCGCATATCCTCAGTATGGAACGTCTTTCTGCAGCTAAATAACTCGCTTTGGAAGCGTGGCGAAATCTCTCCACGCACAAAGCTCCGATTCTACGAAGCCATGGTACTTTCTTTCCTTCTCTATGGGTGTAAAACTTGGTTATTGAAAGCAGTGGAAGCGTCAAACTTGGACGTTTTCCATCCACAAATGCCTGCGACATATACTAGGAACTCGCTTCTCACACAGAGTCTCGAACCGAAGAGGTGGGGATCACTGACTTGTCTCTGATGTTGTAAAATGAGGCGTCTGAGGTGGTTTAGCCACACCATGCGGAGATCAGAAAAGCATATCACCAAAAAATGCTTCAAATGCCTTCCACTACCAATATGGAAGAAGAAAGTAGGAGCACGGAAGAAAACATGGCTTGCGACAGTCAAGGCTGACCTAGAGCCTATTGGGGGTTTCCAAAAATTTGGGCGACGCTGGGATCGTTAATGGCTACAAATTATGGAGCATCCCACCCTCGAGTGAAATCTCTAGAAAGAAACTTGTCGTCGTCTGCTGGGCGCCACGATGAGCCTGGATGCGGCATGAACGTGCAACAAGTACAAGTAAGTAAAGATGCTAAAGCAAGAAAAATCAGATTTAAATAAACGAAAATGCTGTTAATAAATACAAAATTTTGCTAATAAAATAAAATTTGGCAAGATTTGGCCAAAATATTATTGGGGGACAGGAGGGCGGGGGCTAACCTATATTTTGCCCCGGTGCAAGAAAGGCAAGAACTGCCACTAACTCGAATAAAGCGTACTTTCTAACTACTTTATAAATAAGTACTAGTCACAAGTAGTCTATAGAACCTATCTGTAGCCACTTCATAGGTAGCATATTTAGGCTATATCCTTTTACACTATTACAAATGGGTTTTGATCTCGTTAGAGAAGAAAAATAGAACACTCTCCTGGGTGATAGTGAACTAAATTTCAAAGTACTTTTGAACCTTAGACCGCCATGTGCAGGACCTTTTGCATTGGGGAATGTGTTTGAGAATGAAGACTGCACAAAAGCGTGTTTTAGTATAGAAATATTGCAAAGAAATATATAGCCTACATTATATTGCAAATAGCTTTAGTATATATTTTTAGTATAGAAATACCGTAGTCAAGTTTGCTTTAAGAAAGCCAATTGGAAGCCAACATTCTTTCGCCACTTTTGCAAAGTAAACTTTATTTTGGTAAATTCTCTTTCAAACTTAGCTAGGATTTTCTATAAAATTTAGTATAAGTGTTTTTAACATTTTTAAACATTTCCACACTTCTCCGCTTTAAAAAGGAAAGCGAAATTCTTAATTAAAAACAAGAAGAAAAAAAAGAAAGCAAAACGCATAATTCGTGGCACAAAGCAGGTAAGAACTTTAGGCTTAATTCGCCAATTGTCAACTTTTTACCTATTTTTTTTTCTTGAATTATGTCTTTTGAACTTGTTTTTAAAGGAATCAACAAATATGTTCAATAGATACCCTCAGCGATGCATTAAGTAAGATACAGCATCTTTCAAAAATGTTCTTCAAGTACTTTGGCCAGGGTATCCTTTTTTTTAGGTCGCCATGTTCCTCAACTTGAACGACGAGGAAAATTTTAGAAAGCTTCAGGTGTCTATATTTCTAAAACCTAGAAAATTCGCAAGAAATAATTTAAAAAAAAGTTTTTCTTCTGAAAGTAAAGAGCAAAAATTAAAAATATCCCAAATCCGTTTATATCAGTTATTTAAAACCATTTTGAATAAACTGTAAACCAGTAATTTTTGGTTGTTTTGAATTTCAACTTCACTCATCTTTACATAAGAAAAAATTTGTTTCAATAATCTAGATGGAAGAAAGCTTTAACTCAGCGAAAATTCGAAAAAAAATTGAAAAAGGCAGCGGTTATCTTGATTCTGGTTCTCAAGGAGCACCGACCACAGCTCCGAAGACCCGATTTTTAGCAAGCGTTTAGTAATTAATTACACTTTAATTACAAGAGTTTGGTAATTAAATTATACAGTTTGGTAATTAATGCTAGCAACTAAATAATTTAACAGCCATTTAGCTGAACTATTTGAATATTAGAAACGCAATAAACATTTTAAATTTTTATTAAGCTCAAATTCTCTTCTTTATATGACTGCCTTGAAAATCCAATAATGCAGTATCTCAGGGATAAAATGACATTCCAAAATGTAGATTATAAAAAGAATCTTTCAGCGGGAAACAAAAACTTGTCATTCTAAGATTCAAACATAGCGCTTCACAGATCTATCTAGAGTTCTTTATCAATTATTTGCGTTTGAGAAAATGCACCGGAGAAACAAATAAAATTAGGTGGAGAATAGCTTGTATGAATACCATATTCTTGAGTAAAATTCCAAGGGCATATAATATCAAATTTGATCATTCAAACAAGTTAAAGTACAAAGAATAGTAAAAGTTGAAGCAAATTTTTTAAAATCTTTAAGATGAAGCTTACATAGCCATTAATTTTTTTTAAATTCTTTTCCCGAGTTCCCGGGGGTTGAGTTATCATAGCTGAGTAAGATAAAAGTTAGTTAAAATGATTTGAAAATATGGCAAAGAAGACTTTTAAAAATCCCAAATGAAAAAGTTTGAACCTGGATAACCTCAAGAGCCTCAATTTAAGGGAGAAAATCACTAAAGTGGAAGCACTGTCGGACACCAATGTCTATAGTACATAATACCCGTTAATCCCTTGCGATCGAGACCACGTCCACTAAAAGTAATATCAGGAGGTTATCAAGGAGGCACACTTGTGCCTCTCTAAAGAGGTGACCCACCACAATGTTAAGCAATTTCTGGTCCTAGCGGTTGCAGAGAGACAGCGATGATCGCATTTTATAGCTCAAGTTCCAACTAAGAAACGTGCAAAATCTTAACCCCCTCCGACTTTATTTTCATGGGTAAAAGTGGGCCGGAAGTTTCGACCCTCCGACCACAGCCCCCCTTTAACGTTGTCCGATTGGGTTGAAATTTAGAGGTTAAGCTTTCCTAGGGCCCGGGAGCTTATCCTCGAAATTTCAGCTCAATTCTATTCCCTGTTTTCCAAAAACCAAATATAGCCACTTAAAGTTCATTTCTCTTTTTTTTTCAGCCACGCCTACAGGCCACAGTTGGCAACGGATCCGGGTGAATGAGGACTCATTCGAAGCGGAATTCGACGTGTTATGGCCTTTTGATATTTTCAGACCGAAAAAATTATCCCCCGAATTTACATTTACAAAAAACCTCGTTTTCCTATAAGAGCCCATGTTAATTTCTCCCACCACAGCCCCCCTTTAAGGTTGTCTGATCGGGCTGAAATCTAGAGGATAAGCTTTCCTGGGGCCTGGGAGCTTATCCTTAAAATTTCAGCTCAATCCGATTACTCCTTCCCTGTTTTACAAAAAGCAAATATCAAGTTTTGTGGGGATTTGCTTGCGTCAAAAATACATCACACAGAATAAAAATAATGTAATGTCTCTGTGGTACAGTGGTCGCTATTCCTGACTGTCAGGCGGAAGATCCGAGTTCGATTCTCCGTCAGAGAAATTTTTTATATATTGAATTTAAAGTTTAAAAAAGAAACTCAGTTTCTTTTTTAAATCCAATCTATTAAATCCTTCGGCTCAACAGGCGTCTCCAGAATAATATCACAGTCGGCCTTCAGGTTACAGGTAAGTCTCCACTGCTTTGATAACATGGGGCCTGGGGCGGCTGATAAAAATCTTACTGAGCATTTGATTTGAGTATTCAGGAATTAAAAGCCTTAACACAAGAATCTTCAAAAGCGGGGGGTTTGGGAGGCGGCAGCCCCCCATCTTTAACTCCTCAAAAGATCAGCTAACAGTTAGTCAAGCAATAATAAGTTATAAACTGTACAAAAACGTGCATAAATTTTTTTAAAAAAACTACTTTTTCTAAAGAGTTAAAGAGACTGAGTCACGTGTTCGAAGCTCAACACGTACTTGTATTTTGTGGTACAGCGGCTGCCACCAAACCCTCCGCGTTCTTATATTAGAGGAGTTATGCCCTCCTCAACGCCTCGCTCCTTACGTAAAGTCTTTTTTATTTAAAAAAAAGAGTTGTGAGAAAGTCAAACTTTAGCGTAATGAGCGAGGCGTTGAGGAGGGCATAGCCCCTTTCATATACGGAAGCGGTGATTTGGGGGGCGGCAGCCCCCCAACTGCATCTCCTAATTCCTGTACGTTTTAAGGTTCGAACTTTTGACTCAGCCTCTTTAACTCTTTAGAAAACGTAGTTTTTTTCAAATAATCCCGTTTGAAGCGTCTTTTTTTGAAAATTAATCTGAATAGCATGGACTCAAACTCCAAGTCAGACCCAAGAAAAACTCCCCACCCCCCAAAAACACTAAAAAAAGAAGAAATAAAAATATAAAAATAAGTCTTACAGAATATCCTGCATCATGTATTTGACCTGTATTTTGGAAAAAAGGTAGAATATTCCAGAAAAACTTCGTTTCTTCATTTATTTTTTTAATTTGTCTTACTTTCCCTTTGGCTGCTCTTAACTATGGAGATAATTTTCAGTGGGGAATTTCCTAGAGGGTGGGGGATTTTCCAAGGAAAAATTTTTCGGAGGGAGGGATTAGCAGACATCATCATTTAATAGCAAAAAATCTGAATTAGGCATTAATCTAGTTATCATTAAGATTGTCCAAGATTAAAGACTTTAAATTACCAATTATTGACTTACCCACAAGAACAACATTTAGGAAAGACCAATTATCCTATTTTGTTATATTTATATCTTTTGTGTTTCAACTTTGCTCACATATCAACACATAATCCTTTTTTTCTTCTGAATCTAAAAGTACCCCTTTTATTACTTTGTTTTCATTATATACAGTACAAATATTAAATTCATTGTCTTGCTTCACACACCAAGAGGAAGAACTCCCAGACACGACGCATTCAAATGTCATAAAACCACTTACTCACAGATCATTCACACAGAACTTGGGTACAAACACAAAAAACATGGGTACAAAATCAACATATAATCAGAAAATATATTCGGTTTCTCTTATTTATTTAGAGTTTCAACTTGGTAACCCTGACAAATATATGATACTGCCCTAAAACCGAAAAAAATTTCAAACGACTAAATAAAATTGTTAGAAAATGCCTTTTTCTGTAATAAATACACTTACGATGGGTCTAGGAAGCCAATAAAAGGTTATTTGATGCTCTTGGTGACTTCAAGGGGACGGATGGGGATAACTACGTTTTTTCTTTAAAAAATTCATCTTTTCAGTGTGAAACGGGAACCCGAATTCCATTATCCTACAGTCTTCGATATAGCCCATTTCTAGGATTATTGTTTTTTTGTAGAGTACAGACTATACGGTCAAATCTGTTAAAGAGAAATTCTGTGCCGAAAAGGAACTTTTTATGATTGAAATATTTAGACGGCAATGCACTGTCTTCAGGATATTTTCCTTTATTTCTCGCACAGTTAACTTCCATAATTGAAAATTTCAGTTATAATTCTCCCTTTTTTTATAATAAATAAAAGGTATAAAAAGAGATAAATATTTGAAACTGATAAAAAATAATAATGAAAAAAACCATCCTGAGGAATTTGTGACTTCTGTGACTTATTCCGGGGAAAAATACTTATAACGTAAATAAAATAAAAGTCCGACAGTAATGAAAAGAACATATTATAAATTTTGATACAAACAATGGTAAATCAACATATCTGTACGATCAGGGCAAAGTTAGGGAAAATGAAAAACAAGAAGCCAAAAAAATTAAGGGCCATCACAAACAATACAAATTCTATGCTTGAACCAAGGCCGTACCCAGGGGAGGGGGCTTTAGGGCTTTGAACTCCCCCCAAAATGTTTGTCTGACTCGTAAAAACGTAACAAAAGGAATATAAAAAATTTTTGTATACGTTTTTTGAGTTTTTTGTGTGTACCCCCCCCCCCTCCGAAATGAAATCCTAGTGTAAAACACCCCCCGAACAAAAAATACTGAATACGGTCCTGGCTTGAACAGCCCTTTTCGAGCCTCCTTCTGTTTCGTTTTTAGGCTGGAAAACATAATGACAGAAATACACTAACTTCGATTAAATACCCTCTCTTTTTGTACAGTTAGCTTGCATAGATTGTAATTTCGTAATTAGCTCGGAAAAATAAAAACTAAGAAAGGGAAAAATTAAGTAAACAAAAATAGGAAATGGAAACGAGATGAATACAAAATTTTATGCGTTTTGGCGTACTTGTAGGGTTAAACGCAAGGCGGAACCAACACAGAAACAAAGGCAGTGTATGAGGGAAAGAAGTTGGGATAACCCACCAAACGAAGCGAATTTGTGAAACTTCTAGATAATCATGGGAAAGCTCAATAATACCAGTATATTTCGAAGGGGCCTCCCTTCAAGAGCCTCACATAAGAAATAATATTTTGCAAACCACGCATGAAAATAAATATTTCGGTTCTTCCCGTTTCGTTTATGTTTCTTTTTTTTGCCATGATATCCTTAAACTATTCTATGTTGAACTTCGAAGCAGAAAACGTCAAACATGAAATGAAACAAAATGAAACGTCGCTGAACACCTTCCAGGAGTTGTTTATCTTCCTTGAATTGAGGGAAAGCCATTGTCATACCGAACTCATGCGCTGGGCGTACCACAGAGGTATATATACAACTTTGCTATTGCACATGAGTTGCCTTTGACAAATGTTCTTTTCATAGTCCCAAAACGTCTCCCTGCATTTGCAACAGCCAGAAGTATGCTGATAGAAGTCCACCCTTACTCTAAGGTCACACTTGGAGCGTGATGAAGGTGTCAGCTGAGAGGGGCTACCGGATCCGGGATAGAACAATGAACACTTGGCTGCCCCTGCAAGCTTAGAGTCGTCAGCATAAGACGATATTTTACTTCTTGTACAATCAGGGGTATCATTAATATAAACGAGTAATAGAGTAGAACCAAGCCAAGTACCCTGGGAAACTCTATTCTTTACTGTTTAAGGGTTGGGACAATCTGAGGTATATACAACTATAGCCTACATTCTGCACGTAAGGAAGGCCATGACCAAAATAAACGATTTCTTCATTTAAATGCTGGCATTCCAGTTTAAGCTTTAATCTCCGATGTTGAAACTTCTGAAATGCCATAATAAGGAAAGGATTAAGTCAAGGAGGAATAGGTTAACTGGTATCCCTTTATCTACAAAGTCAGTAATGCCATTGAAGGTACCAAGTAAGTTTGAGTCTATTGGCCTGCCTTTCCTAAAACTGTGGTGATAGTTGGGCAAGAGATCCTGGCTTTCAGGTATTGTATAATGGCATCATTTACCATGCCTTCCAGAATTTTCGAAGGGATAGAGATCCAAACTGATAGGTCTACAGATTTTGGCATCTGAAAGCTTCCCTTTCTTGAATACAGGTAGCACATAGCATTTCGGATGGATATATTTTGCCTTACGGTTTCCTTCTAAAACTAAAAAGGGATTTTGATGCCGATATGCAAACTCATTTGGCCAAATGCTAGTGGCACACAGGGTTCCATTTTTTTCTTATTTTCTTTTTTAAGAAAGATGGGGGACCCCCCCCCCCCTCCCCACCAACGTTTTTGGCTACTCGGTAAAAAAAATAATTTGGCAAAATTCTTTCTTCGGTTCAATAAAGACCACGAAAATACTGACATGTCATCTATAGAAATTTCGAACTTGGTCGGTAAACGCAACAGTTTTACCGACTCCTACCGTGATTTTATAGATGGTGCCACAACTTTCCTTTTGGTTAAATAAACAGCCTTGAAATAGTGACATGATATATACCGAAATCTAAATCTTGGTTGGTAAATGCAGCGGATTTATTGACTCGTGCAGTGATTTTACGTATTGTATTCGAAACGGACATTATGCTAATTATTGACAAAAAAATAGTCAGTAAAAATGGCCAGCCAATCGATGAAATCTCTTGCTCCTTCCTCCCCCCCAACATTTTGGCTAGTAACGACACTGGCTTTACTTCCAATTTCATTCCTTTTTTCTCCTACTTTCCGTCACTCAAATACTTCTTGCACAAGCTCCCCCTCATTTCTACCAAGCTTAAAGCATTTTCACTAACAGCTGAACTTCTAAGTTTCTTCCCTAAGACACAATCTACGACACCACCCTCCTAACGTAAGGTATTCGTTTGCATTTCAAAGACATTTTAAGGTTTCAAAACTGCACCATTACAAAAAAAAATAAACAAAAGTGATCCCTCCACAATTGTTATTTATTTACTGAATCTAAAGATGTTTCAATACTGAATTACCACAATGGCCATTCTACTATTTTCAACAACCTGGAATTAACTTTGTTTGACTTAACGCTCTTGCTCCGAAAAATCACCAGCGTAGAGGGAACTGGTTGACAGCGCGGTCTGTCTTCTCCAAGTGGCCCTGTTCAAAGCTGCAGATGAGGCTTCATTTGGAATGATTTTGTAGTGATCATGCATTGGTTTACATGATCCCATCTGGTGTGTGGCCTCCTTCGAGGATGTTACCAGCCATTTTCTGAGGGATCACCATTGATGATGATCATTCAAGCGGAGGAAGAAAATTATGGTGAGGCACAAAATAATGCAAAGCTACCCTGAAAATAATATCCAGCATGGTATTTTCATTCCTCGAAAATACTAAAAGCTCTAAACTTTTGTCTTTTACATTTAACCTAAACTTTATTTTCTAATTTCATCCCCCGATGCGTAAAAAGAATCATGTGACAATTGAACATTGCTGCTTAGCTTTCCATAGTTTTTATTTTATAGGTTAATGCTAGATATGTTTAGGTTTGCTTCTTTTCATTTTGTCAACAGCTCTTGTTTTGAATTAGTTTTCAGGCAACTTTCATGAGCGCAACTTCCAATTCTTTCCGATGAGAAAGTTGCAATTAAAGAAGAAATCTATAAAACAAGAAATAACAAATAGATTAAATGTTTGGAATAAAATTTTCAATATTTAAACCTTCGTAATTTTGAAAAAACTAAAACAAAAATCCTAGGAAATTGTGGAATTCCGGCATAAATAGGCCTATGACAAGTCCAGTAGGGATGAAACTTCAGTGAAGTCTCCCCTGTTGAACGGGTAATATCCAGGCAGCTCTTTTATGTTCATGAAGATTTAAGCTCAAATTCAATAACCCACTTTTGAAGTTTATATGACTAAACTTCCTATAAAAACCCTATATGTGCCCCAGGGCATAACTTACAACCCTTGCCATGAGGGCTGGGGGGATTTGTCATCCTCAAAAAAATAATTTCTAGACCTTTCTTATAGACTTAACAAAATGGCTATATCAAAATTTTGACTGGAAGTTTTAGGGGAAATGGTAGGCGTGGAGGGAGATATTTGCCTTCTGATAACTTTTGACTAATAAAAAAAGCACTATTCCTCTTAACTTTCAATCCAATGAGCCATTTTTGAAGCTTCTACGAGAAAACTTCCTATAAAAACGTTATATGCACCAAGGGCATAACTTAAGATCCTTGTCAGGAGGGCTATGGAGGGAGGGTTGTCTTCCTCAAAGACATAGTTTCCAGACCTTTCAACTACATTGAACAAAATGGCCATATCAAAATGTTGATCAGAAATTTTTGGAGAAATGATGGGTGTCGAGGGGGGTGTGCGATTCACTTTTTGATTGCTTTTGACTATTAAAAAGGGCAATAGAGCTCTCAATTTCCAATCGAAAGAGCCCTTTTTGAAGTTTTTATGACAACACTTTCTATTTGACATTATATACCCCAGGGCATAACTTACAACCTTAGCCCTGAGGGCTGTGGGGGGTTGTCATACTCAAAAACCTGATTTCCGGACCCTTCAACTACGTTAAAAAAATTGCCATATCAAAATGTTGATCGGAAGTGTTTGGGGGAAATGATGTGTATACGGGGGCATTCGCCCTCTAATCACGTTAGACTATTAACTAGTGTATTAGCCCTCTCAATTACCAATTGAATGAGTCCTTTTTGAAGTTTCTGCGACAAAGCTGGCAAAGACCTAATTCCCAGAACTTTCAACTACGTTGAACAAAATTTCTATCTCAAAATTTGATTGGATATGTTGGGGGAAATGGTGGGCGTGAGAGAGCCGTTGTTACCCTCAAATCACTTTCGACTGTAAAATAGGGCACTAGCGCTTTCGATTTCCAATCGAATTAGCCATTTTTGAAATTTCTATGCCTCCAGGGCATAACTTACAACCCTTGCGCTGAGGGCTGTGGGTGGAATGTCATCCTCAAAGACATAATTTCCAGACTTTTCAACTGCATTGAACAAAATGGCTATCTCAAAATTTTTATCGGATGTTTTTGGGGAAATGATGGGCGTGGGAGGGGTGTTAGTTTTCCTACAATCACTTTTGACTATTAAAAAGGGCACTAACCCTTCGAATTTTTGAAGTTTTCGAAGTTTCTATGACAATACTCTCTATAAAAACCTTATGTGCCCCCAGGGTATAACTTACAACTTTTGCCCTGAAGTGTGTGTGTGTGTGGGGGGGGGGGGAGGGTTATCATGCTCAAAGACATAATATCCGGAACTTTCAACTAAGCTGATTTGTGGTAGTTTGTATGCCAATCAGTTTCGACTAGCCTATTAAAAAGGGCACTAGTCCTTTCCATTTCCAATTGAATTAGCCTTTACTGGAGTTTCTATGACAACATTTTCTATAAAAACCCTTATTTGCTCACCGGTCCTACCTTACAACCATTGCCTTGAAGGCTGTGGGGAGGGGGGGATTTATCATCAAAAACCTAATTTACAGAACTTTCATCGACGTTGAACAAAATGGCTATCTCAAAATTTTGATTGGATGGGTTTGGGGAAATGGTGGGCGTGAGAGGGGGGTTAGTTGCCCTTCAATCACTTTCGATTATTAAAAAGGGCACTAGTCCTTTCAATTTCCAGTCAAAGGAGCCCTTTTTGAAGTTTCTACGAAAACACTTCCAATAAAAACCTTCTATGCCCCATGGGCATAGCTTACAACCGTTACCCTGAGGAGTTTGGGGGGTTTGTAATCCTCCAAATCCTAATTTCCAGAACTTTCATCTAAGTTGAAGAAAATGCCTATCTCAAAATTTTAATTGGATGTGTTTGGGGAAATGGTGGGCGTAACAGGGGGGTTAGTTACCCTCCAATCACTTTCGACTATTAAAAAAGGCACTAGCCCTCTCAATTTCCAATCAAATGAGTTTTTTTGAAGTTTCTAGACAACGCTATCTATAAAAACCTTATACGCCCCATGGACATAACTTACAACCTTTCCCCTGAGGATTGTGCGGGATTGTCATCCTCAAAGACCTAGTTTCCAGAACTTTCAACTACGTTGAACAAAATGACTATCTCAAAATTTTGATTGGATGTTTGGGGAAAAGGTGGGCGTGAGTGAGGGGTTGGCTGCCCTTCAATTGCCTTTGACTTTAAAAAAGGGCACTAGCCCTTTGAATTTCCAATCGAATGATCCCTTTTTGAAGTTTCTACAACAAAGCTTTCTATAAAAACCTTATATGCCCCCAGAGCATAACTTACAACCCTTGCTCTGAGGACTGTGGGGGATAGTGTCCTCCTCAAAAACATAATTTCTATCTGTAAATCAGCTACGCTGAAAAAAATAGCTATCTCAAAATTTTGATTGGATGTGTTTGGGGAAATGAAGGGCGTGGAAAGGGTGTTAGTTGCCTTCCAATCACTTTTGACTATTAAAAAGGGCACTAGCCATTCCAATTTCCAGTCAAATGAGCCCTTTTAGAAGTTTCTACGACAACTCCTTCGATACGAAGTGCCCGGATATGGAAAAAAAAAAATACATTGTGCCAACATCGTTCTTTACTTAGGCAGCGCTATTACACTGCCTATGATACTGATTTGTGGTAGTTGTATACTTGGTAGATTATTTTATTCTATTTTTGTTCATTTTTGGTTTAAAGGAGTTCTTTACTTTTTTTCTGAAAAACTTATTTTGAGCAAAAAGTTATTTTGATTAATTTCTGTTCGTTTTATATTGACATTGTCTTTTTCAGGCAGAAAGAATGAGCCTCTACTGAAGTTAAACAACCATTCCTTCCATAAAAACCATAAATACCTCCTGGGTATAACTTAAAACACTTGCCCCTACTCTCTGAGGTTTGTTTCAACCGCAAAAGTCTTGTTATATGATATTTAGACTACTTTGAATAGAATGGCTATCTCAAAATTTCCAATGAGCCCCCTTTAAAGTTTATATGACCACACCCTATATAAAACCAAATATATCCCCAGGGCATAACTTACAACCCTTGCCTTGAGGGCTGGGGGAGGGGGAATTGTTATCTCAAAGACATAATTTCCAGACCTTACTGATATGCTTAATAAATTGGCTATATCAAAATTTTGATAGGAAGTGTTTGGGGAAATGATAGGCTTGGAGAGGGTTATTTGCCCTTTGATCACTTTCAACTAAGAAAAAAGGCACTAGTCCTCTCAATTCTCATTCGAATGACCCCTTTTTGAAGCTTCTACGACAAAACTTTCTATAAAAACCTTGTATGCCCCAAGGGCATAACTTACGACCCGTGTCCTGAGGGCTATGGGAGGAGGGTTGTCATCCTCAAAGAAATGATTTTCAGACCTTTCAACTACGTTGAACAAAATTACCATTTTAAAATGTTCATCTTAAATATTTGGGAAAATTATGGGCGTGGGTGGGGCGGTGATTCTCCCTCCGATTACTTTCGAGTATTGAAAGAGCAATAGCCCTGTCAATTTCCAATCAAAAGAGCCTTTTTTGAAGTTTTTGCAACAACAATTTCTATAAGATATTATATGCCCCGAGGGCATAAGTTACAACCTTAGCCCTGACGGCTGTGGGGGGGGGGGTTATCATACTCAAAAACATAATTTCGAGACCCTTCAACTACATTCAACAAAATGACTATATCAAAATGTTGATCGGAAGTGTTCGGGGAAATGATGGGTGTGGAGGGGGGGCATTCGCCATACGAATCCCTTTGACTATTATTAAGGGCACTAGCCCTCTCAATTCCCCATTGAATGAGTCCTTTCTGAAGTTTCTACGACAACGCTGACAAAGACCTAATTTCTAGAACCTTCAACTACGTTGAACAAAATGTTTATCTAAAATTTTGATTGGATGCATTTGGGGAAATGGTGGGCGTGAGAGGGGCGATAGTTACCCTCCAATCACTTCAAATATTAAATAGGGCACTAGCCCTTTCAATTTCCAATCGAATAAGCTCTTTTTGAAGGTTCTACGACAAAGCTTTCTATAAAACCTTATATGCCCCCAGGGCATAACCTACAACCCTTGCGCTGAGAGCTGTTGGGTGAATTTCATCCTCAAAGAAATAATTTCCGGACTTTTCAACTACGTTGAACAAAATGGGCATCTCAAAATTTTCATTGGAAGTGCTTGGGGAAATGGTGGACGTAGGAGAGGTGTTAGTTTTCCTCCAATCACTTTTGACTATTAAAAAGGGCACTAGGCCTTCGAAGTTTCTATGACAACGCTCTCTATAAAAACCTTATATTCCCCCACGGCATAACTTACAACCCTTGCCCTGAGGTCGGTGGGGGGGGGGGGTGTCATCCTCAAAGACCTAGATTCCAGAACTTAAACTAAGTTGAACAAAATGACCATCTCAAAATTTTGATTGGATGTGTTTGGGGAAAAGGTGGGCGTGAGAGGAGGGTTATTTGCCCTCCAATCATTTTCGACTATTAAAAAAGGTACTAGCCCTTTGAATTTGCAATCGAATGAGCTCTATTTAAAGTTTCTACGACAAAGCTTTCTACAAAAACCTTATATCCCCAGGGCATAACTTACAACCCTTGCCCTGAGAGCTGCGGGGGGAGTGTCCTACACAAAAACACATTTTCTATCGGGAAATCAACTACGCTGAATAAAATGGCTATCTAAAAATTTTGATTGGATATGTTTGGGGAAATGGTGGGCGTGGGAGAGGTGTTAGTTGCCATCTTATCACTTTCGACTTTTAAAAAGGGCACTAGCCATTCCAATTTCCAATCCAATGACCCCTTTTCAAAGTTTCTACGACAACTCCTACGATACGAAGTGCCCTGGCCAAAACAAGAAAATAAATATTACATTGCGCCAACATCTTCTTTTACTTAGACAGCACTATTGCGCTGCCTATAATATATCAATTTTTTAGCCAATACGCCAAACAAAACATCTATTTGAACTTTACAACTATTTGAAGGCAATGTCAGTAGCATGTTCTGAAGTTTTGAAAATTATTCCAAACTTCATTACCCTGCCTATCATAACGGTTAGTAATGAGAGTCTCTTTTCTAAACGTAAGGGCTGTCGGTGCTGATTTGCAATGAAAATGGCGGTAATTTGAACTTGAAAATTTTTCTAGTTTTCGGTGTCAATTTACAAAACGGCACCGAATTTCATCGTGATCATAAAAAAATCCTCAATCATTTCCTTCTCTTCAGCAGAAAAATCCAAAAAACTAGATAATAATAACAATAATAATAATAACTCATATTTAATAATAGAAGAACTTCATAATTTGATAATGAAAATATTGAAAATTTAATTAATTTTTTCTTTTAATGAAATGAAAACTTTAAAAAGGAATACAAATTTTAATAACAAAAGAAACAATAAAAAAAAGAAACTAAATAATAAGTTGAGATCAATCATGAAACTATTGATAACCTGCAGGTGACTAACAGTGTCCATAATATTTATTTTTGAAAATCTCACGCAAAGGGCATCGTTATTGTATTGCTCGTTGGGTTTCGACTCTATAGTTGATATTTTTGAAAAAATGAGACCTCGTCAGATTCCAGTGTTGCAATAAAACTATAAATTACTTTCCAACTTAAGTTCGCTCTGTGTTCATTAAACACTTTTAAATTGCTTCTTGCTGTTATAAGTTGATTTTGAGAGAGGCCTGTGATAACCATAACGAAGAAGTATTGTTCTTAAACAATTGTGAGCCGGCCACTTTAGGGGAGCCACAGAGGTGTCTTAGCCCCCCCCCCTAGTTCAGAATGAAATGACGCAGCTGAGTAAATATGACCAATCTTACGTTCCCTCCAGCTTGATATGTAAGGATTATGGTAAGACTATAATGAAATATCCATCAATCTAGATCTATTATGAAAATTCTCTCTAATTCATGAAACAATATAATAGTTTAGTTTATTTTGTTAGTGATTGGTTAGTAGCATTAATACTGATTTTTGTTGTCACTTCTGAAGCACTGATAGTCAGATAAGTAACATTAAAAAAAAAAAAAATAGTTATCATTTTAATGAACAAAAAATGTACAAATTAAGCTATCTTAATAATTTCTCGGTTCATGAGATCGATTCTTTTTCATACGATAAGCTTCCGGGCAAAACATAACCATTAGAAGTTTGAAGTTTTCAACTTCAAAACTGGAAAAGCAATTGAGATAACAAGAATAGTCCATATTCAATACCTTTACATCGGAGAGTTCTTTATCCTTACTTATTTGATACACCCAATAAGGAGCATCAAGAGCCGTTCGAAGTTCTTGTATGGTTTCTAATACTTTTTTCAAATTGACAGGCAGCTTAGCGAAGAGGAAGATGTAAGTGAAAGGGGGGATTTGAACAGTTTGCAAAAAGCATTAAGAAGAAGAAGAAAAAAAAACAACAAAGTTCAATCTCAAATTTCAAATGTCAGGTTAATATACATTCTTATTTCCTAGTCTGAACATATCAGTGTCTTTGTGAAGAAAAAAAATTACTTAATAAAAAAAAAAAAAAAATCCAATGACAGTAGGTACTTGATGCAAGCGATACTTGTAAGCGACTTTTAAACATATAACTTTTTGTTTATATCTTAAGTAGAGCTTCGCCAAGAGTTAAGGGGATTCGGTAGAATTTATATGGTTCAGAAACATGCTAAGAAAAACTTGAATTTTTTTTATCAAAAACTAACAAAAAAAAATCCCAAAAAAAATCGTTGGAATAGCTCTTGAACCTTGTGAAGAATTTGAAAAAAATAACAAAGAAAAAAAACAACAAAAAAATATTAAAAAACTCAAAGTTTAATCCCGTAGCTCTGACGTTATTTCAAAATGGCTTCTCATTTCCAGGACTTACAATATCAATATATTTTTGGAGATCAAATGAAGCTGCTCAAATAAAAAAAAAGAATCTATTTGATTTTTCATTTTTTAATAATTTTTTCATTTTTCTATTTTTTTTTTCAAATAATAACAAGTTATTGAATCCCAAACACAGCTAAGCTTCCAAAGAACAGCTATATCTTCTTAAACTATTTGGCAAGTTCTAGGGCAACAATATTTGAAGACTAGATAATCAATATTTTTTCACTCGTAATTATTTCTTAACTTTATTTTGCTACAAAATGATAATACATAATATTAAGTTCGGAAACAAAAGGAACATTGATGAAAGCACAGAAAACGTGTCCCACTGACAGGACAACCCATCGATTATCTAAGATGTTTATTTTAGGATAAAAATCTAATTTTGTAGTGTTTTCTAGAAAAAGATAGCTATTTCTAAAAAAAAGAGACAAACATGGTCTTTATAGAAGAAAATTGTTTTGTTTTACATATGAGTCCCAGAATCTTGTGTACCATGCAGAGAATCTTGTGCACCGTGAATAACCACTTAAAGCACAAAAGAAAATCTAACTAAAAGGCACGTAATCAAGACAGTTCAACCTAAAAAACACTTAAAACCACCAGAAACCAACCCCCAAACTAAGAATTAGACTGATGAAAGCGAAGTTTTTAAAATATCTAAAAGGTACTGTGCACTCAAACGAGGGCGATGTTTTTCCGCTAAGCTCAAGCAATTAAACTAAATACCTATCACCATCATATGGGTTCTAATTAACCGAATATCAATTTAAACTTAAAAGGCAAAGCTCCCTGAACCCTACAATCACTAAGTTTGTTTTACTTTGCAAATGTTTGGGTTGTTAAACAATTAACCTTCCTTTTCTTATGAGAATTTTACTTATAAGACAATTAGAGAGAATCTTGGCATCGACTTCCATTATATTCTTGACATGATCCTTGCATCTCAAGCTGGAGGAAAAAGTAGATTGGCCATATGCACAACACCTGAAAACTAACGCCTTAACTATAAGGTCGTCAATCCACACAGATGAATAGGGGCTAAACACCATTTTTAAAATCCAGGGGGAGGCAACTTTTCGACATTTTCAATTTCCTCAATGAAAGCACGAAATAGCATTTTTAATGAAAACACCAAAAATTTAGAGAGGGTGGCAAAATTTCACCCTTCCCAATTGACACACCTGCTTCACTGCATAGTAAGCTTTAAATTTGTTTTACTATGAGATGAGTAAAACCTAAATATGGCAACAGCTGAGATGAGATTATAACGAACCCAGGACAAATATGTCAACAGTTTCACACAATAGCCCACAAGAGAGAAGCAGCGTGAAGCACAATACCTCGAACAAGGCTGGAAGAAGGTTCTAAATGTTGCCCTCAAACTTCTGAACGTTCTTGGAAGATGCCAAAATCAAAGAATTCTTGTTTCTCAAACTCTTGCAGATCTGACTACTGGTAGTTGCCACTTTTTTGTATCAACTATTG
This sequence comes from Artemia sp. Qi Xiang Cuo, assembly GCF_049724085.1. NCBI lineage: Eukaryota > Metazoa > Arthropoda > Branchiopoda > Anostraca > Artemiidae > Artemia > Artemia sp. Qi Xiang Cuo. Next base: position 101,964,240 of record NC_142794.1, on the reverse strand, counting down.
GCCAACCAAAAGCCATCAGCACGATAGCTTCAGCATATCTAGTTAGGAACCAGCAGGGCCATTACAGGAAAAGCAGGGCCACTTTAGTCAACTTGTAGCAAATGGAGAAGAAGACCGAATACAGCCGCAGAGGCCGGAAGGTTCCTTGGAGAAGTTAGTAAATAGGTAAATTTGCGTTAATTTGCCAATTAAAACTAAGAGAACTATCTAGATTTCAATCATTCCTCAGGTGACTCCCCACAGTATACTGAAAACTGCTCCCAATACCCCCTCCCCTCCCAAAAAAACGAAACCCCTGTTGCTGTGAAAATTACTAATGAAAAGCTTGAAGCATTGATTAAAATCCTTAGATAAAAAAGCATTGGGACAAAATAGGTTATGCTGAGTAGCTTGGGTAAATCTTGACAAAACCCGGAATGAAATATCTCAACAATTGGTGAAAGCCATACAAACCTTTTGTATTGTCTTATTAACTTAAAAAAAATACAAAATCTTAGCTATTTGAAGCCTATTGTATGGATTAAATGTAAATTTTAGTCTTGTCTCGGGAGCACATTTCAGCTTTTGAATTTTGCCCCTTTCTACATTATAAATTAATCAAGAAATTTTTTTTACAAAACAAGTTTTTGAAGAAAAATAAAGAGCTCCATTATACCAAAAATGAGCAGAAAAAAACACTTCTGCAAACAATCACCAGTTTCGTAGTAAAGAGCATGCAAAACTAGAAAAAGATTGTGCGCTCGCCACTTCTAAAAGGAGAACGCTACACTGTACCTATGATTCAATTCGGATCGGTTTTAGTAATAAGTTACGAATAAATTACAATCAGTTGTTCATAATTAAATTATATGTAAATTTCAGAATTTTATATATATCAATAAAATAAATATTGAAGCATATTGAATATTATTTTGTTGACCGGTTTAACAGGAACTGTCACCTGTCAACTGCCTAATTCATTCAACAGCAAACCCTGCATTGTATACTACACAGAAAACATTTCTGCAGACCGTCCAAAGCCTCATCACAAAGGAAATGGAAAACTAGAGAGGACTTAAAATGCCTGCAGTAAGACTTACTGTTTCTGCAAAAAGAACAGAAGCACTGCAGCGAGGCTCAGCAGATATAATACGTAAAGGATTAACTAGGAAGTCAGCAAAGACGGAGTATTCTAGCATAAAAGGCGAGCAAATACACATTAGGTGGGACTAGTGATGATTCTGTCTGAGACTTGCTTAAGCTTCTCACTTTTGTGACTGAAATTATTTTGTGAGCTATTTGTGAGCTCACTTTCGTGAGCTATTTACTCATTAGTTGGCAGTACTTGTATAAAACTTCTTAAAACCTTGCGTCTCGATTTTTTGATTGGTCAGGGTATATATCCTTTATTTAATAGTCCTTATACAGAAAAACAGACAGTTAAAAAAGCTAAAACTTGCCCAAGTATACATATAAAATTTTCTCCGGCTGTCAAACTTTCAAAACACTAGTCGGCTATTTCTTGAATCTAGCAGTTTTGAAAATTCAAAAAACCAAATTCAAAATTCAAAATTCAAAAAGTGATGAAAAAGTCGTAAAATCATTCCTTGGAAAAATTTTTAAATTATACTCTTATTTGAGTGATCCGAATTCATTTAAGATATCATCCATTCAAGGATTAAAAAAGCCTTTGCAATTACTGAAATCATCAATAGACCTCTTGCTGATCAGTACTTCACAGCTTTGGCTCTTGAATTACCACTGAACATTGACTTTTTCAGAATCCAATAAGTGATGTTGAAGAGCAGGCTTTGTCTCTCCAAGATTTATCAAGAAGTAAAATCGAGTCACAGCTTCCAAAAAAATGAAAAAGTGCTCAAACAATAAGCCTCACTTTCTTGTGGCTTTCAAAAAATTTTATAAGTAAAAAGATAAACCTTTCCAAGCAAGGATGTTACAAAGGCTAATAGTCTAAAAAATTACCTGAAGAAAAAAAGGATTAGAAAATCTGCCGGTCTGTATTATATAGTTATAAAAATACCCAAGCAAAACTATAGGCTACTAAAATCAAAGAGATCTGCGGCAAAAAACCTTTCTGAAATTACGTCTACCCCCCCCATCAACCCCCTCAAAGGACTGCCAACGATTAGGAAAAGTACCTCGCTTCCATCATGCAAAGTCTCAATTATTTCTCCCAGAAGCTCTGTCCCCCTAATTTACCTCTCCAATGTTATGATTTTCTGATGATTTCTTTTATGATTTTTTAAGTCCAAAGCTTAAAAAATCAAACATTTTCCACTTGGGGACTGAGTATTGTTATTCCATAATAACAATATATTTTGATTTTATAATAAAGGCCTTTGAACTTGAAAGGATATCCCAATAACCCCTGCCCCGAAGAAATCTACCAACCTGAATTTTTCCAATGCACCCCCTCCTACACTTACTAAAGTTTTTGAAAATCTTATAATGATTTCCTTTGCGAATGGCTCGAGGCCAAAATTGACGTCTCACAATTTGGTAATTAAACTTGTGCATACGGTATATACCCTTTTAAATAGTCCAGAAAGCTAAACATCTGGCAAAACCTTGTCTTAACTAATCTCCAAAGAGCGTTTGGCGTGGCTGACCATAAAAACTTCATTCGCTTATTACTGAATGGCTTTGAACTTGACTATCTCTAAGTGAGTAAAGGATCGTTTACAAGCAGAGCGAAATCCCATATTTCTTCCTCCTTAAAGCCACGCTGCTTTCCCCTTCCGCCTTAAAAGAAATTAGGGAAAACATGTCCTGTTTGATTGTTCGTGTGTTGCCACAATAATTATTGCCACACTTTATACTGACTTTTTTTTATGGTTCCTTTATGATGTATTTTTAACCCTGTTTCTTTTTTTGGTTCGGAGTTCAATTTTTTATTTTAAATATTTGACAAAGCTATTTTTTCAGTTATAGATTCTCTTATTATTAGATTTTTACCTTGCCTTATGCTTGTGATTCTTTTTTGATGTTACTATTGTGGAATTATTCTTTTAGTTTGTGATAGTGGTTTATCAATGGAGCATTATCTTATCTCGTACTACCCGTACAACTCATATATTAAATAATTAAATATTAAATAATTGACCCCTTCTTTTTTTCCGTTCAGCGAGTAAGGTATTTTTTAATTGAATTTTGGATACTTTATTTTGTGTGGTCTATATTTTACTGAATTCCTTGAATTTTTAATCTGATAATTTCATGCATGACTTATTTCGGTCTTATTCAGTTGTTAAAGGTTTGTTTGTTGTTCTTTGTCCTTCAATTTTTTTTCAGTTTTTTTTTTATGGTTCTCTCTTTATTCGACAAAATGAGCAAGTGATTGACTTTTGAAACAAATATCATATTACAGTGGATTTCTCACAGAGGAAATCGGGGATTACTTCTGTAAACACAGTTATACATAAATGCGAAATCACAGGAAAAATTTCACCCTTGTTTAGTGGTACCTACTACTCCCTCCTCTTTTATTTGGAGGGAAAAAAGAAAAATTAAAAAGGCAAACTGCTAAGGTCACTGCGTCAGCCCTGCAGTGTCTTTTTACAGTCAGGTTCGATATCTGGGTCAAGCTAAGGCCAAACCCACTGCGCCGTCATTGGACTATTATAGTTTGCGGCTTTAGCTAGAAAATAATTCAAATTTTGCGCCAAAACATTAGTTTTTTCTGAAAATGATATCTTAATTCCTTTCTTTTGTACAGTAAAACTCATAAGCTGTGGTCACTATATAATGCACTTCCATGAAGCATCGTCAAATATAATACAAGGGTATTAGATAAAAAAAAGAAAGAAAATGAATGAAATGAACTTAAATTTGAAAAAAAAGTTTATCATTTCTTAATCCAAGCCATACATTTATGCTAGTTATGCCCTTCAACGTTAAATATTGTTTAAGGTCAAATCCTAACCATATCTTTGAAAAATATGCGTGCTGCCATCACTTACTTCTCTGCCATTAGACATTGCAATTAAATCTCCAGATACAGAGACATCTATCTTCTCCAATAAATGAATATTTTCAAATTTGGCAACATGTGTGCCGCATAGAAGGCTGATACAGACTTTCCTTGAGAAGATCGTATCCCAATAAGCGATTGAGCCATCATCTACCCATGAAAGCCCTGATATATTTGTTACTTCACATTCAATCGTCTAGAAAAAAAAGTACTAAATAAGAAATTGGTCAACCTTGCCTTATTAGGGAGGATTATTAAGTCTTCTTTTTTAACTTAGGAAAAAGCATGAAGAGGATATGGCACTAGTTAGAAAACTGACAGCTAAGACTGTAACTGTTTTATTTGCAATTATGTTCATATTACTTATAGGAAGGTTTTGAACTCATTTAGTCTCATGAGTTGCGCAAGGTCTCTTTTATGAAGCTAACTTATTTCTTAATTTACTTGATTGCTCGATCAATTAATAATTACTCAATCGTTAATCTCCTTAATTCTGTTAGGTGGAATCAAGAGGTCACCCACCTCCCCCAACCAGTCTTACACTGAATCTGAAAGATTATCCTTCTTTTAATCATCCCGTTAAACGTAAAAATCGATCAAGAGGATATAGGAAAAATAATCAAAAAAAAATAATAATATAGATTTAGATATCGATTTGAAGGAATTGTGCAAACTATTTGAGTCTAATGGTATGGCTAACATAATAAAATGTTTAAATAAGTTATCAAATAATAATTTAATAAAATTATTCTGGAATATAAGTAATAAACAAAATGTAACTCAAAAATTAAACTGATTTACGATACAGTATGTATTCTAGCTAGAACTAAATGTATTTCAAAAGATAAAAAGTCTGATAAGACTGTTAATAACGAGAAGAGATTATATCTACCTATAACTTTTATAAGTAAACAAATAGAGGATATAAATTTACCTGGAATTTTAAACCAGGCTGATGTGACACAGGCCCTTCCTAGTAATTTAAAGTATAAGAATAATCCGATCATAAAATAAATTTTCAAAAACGATAGGACAAATGATTTTTAATTATAATTTAATACTTAAGAATTTTGACACGGATAGTAATTGAAAACCTATTTGCAAGTGTGACCAATTGTTATCATTTGTTAATCCAACTTACGAACATATTATTACAGGTGATTTAACAATAATAAAGCAAATTGAATTGCAGAATATAAATGGGGGCTAAATTCCTTCTTTCAAATCATCTAAAACCCTCGAATCTGCTTAGGGGGTTAAATAATAATCTAGAAATATTTATTGATAATTGGTGCAAAAAAGAGAAAATTAATAAAAATAGTTTTGAGCATTGGAGAAATTTAATTATTAATAATGTGAGAAATAAGATATATAAGAGGATAAATAAACATGATGATGATGTAGTTTCTTATAATTCTAAGATTAAACACGCAATTGCTAATATAAAGAGGGATTTTGTAATTGTACCCATTGATAAAGCGAATAATAATTTTGCCATAATTTGTCAGAAGCTTTATTGTGATGTTTTAACAAAGGAGCTTAGTACAACAAATACCTATAAAAAGGTTCAAGATGTTAATAATAGTCTATTGATTGGAATAGAGGATATACTTTTTAAAAAATTTAATATTAAGGTTAATGATAATGATAAAAATTTTCCATTTTTATATTGGACGGCAAAATTTCATAAAAATCCCCCGAAACCACGCTTTATTGCGGGTGCAGCAAGATGCCCGACCAGAGTTGCGGCTACTGACCTGTCGTGTATTTTAGGAGAAATCAAAAATAAATTTGAGTCATATTGCTCGGGAATTAAAAAATTTTCTAAGTTTAATCCATATTGGAGTGTTAATAATTCGTTGCAAGTAATTGATTCTCTTGTTCTAGTTTCAGCTAAAAGAGTGGACTCGTTTGATTTCACTACATTATATACAAATTTACCCATTAATTTAGTATTTATAAATTTAAAAAAGATTATTAAGAAAGCTTTTCTTTTGTCTAATTTGGCGTTTTTAAAAATTGATACGTATTATAAGAAGGCAAGATGGACTAATTATTTTAATAGTACCACAAGCTCAATGTTATAGCCTAGATATTTTTGATCTACTAGAATTTGTTCTATTTAATACTTATATAAAATTTAATGGTAATCTATATAATCAAAGTAATGGAATTCCTATGGGGGGTAATGCCAGTCCAGTTATAGCGGACCTTTTTTTTAAATTATTTAGAATATGATTATATGATGGATAAAAAGAATCAAAGTAACATAAAGTATTTGCTCTCAAATAATAAACGATATTTAGATGTCCTTCAGGTGCTAAATTGTTCAAATTTTTTAGAGATTTCAAGTAAAAATGCTTAATGCATATGGGAACTAATAAGACCATTATAGTCCCTGGAGAAAGGGCCCTGGAGAAATATAGTATTTGTTATTGGAAAACATATTGATTTTTTTTGGGGGGGGGGGGATTTCTCGGCATGGTCTGATAAACGGTCACAAGCTAAAACAGAAAACGAATTTTCAACTGAAAGCAAGGAGCAACATTAAAAATTAAAACAAACAGAAATTATCCCGTATATGAGGGGGCTGCACATTTCTCATCTCTGGCTGTTCACGCAAAATATGAATTTTTTTTCGCAATCCTTAAAAAAGACTGCTCAAATATAAGGATAATTGAATTTGAGTGAGAAGTTTTTTGAAAAACTTTAAGACATTAGCATAAAGAGCGAAGGTTGAAAGAGAGGAAGCCTAACTCATATTTAAAATAATTTCTGTTGATTTTAAGTTTTGATGCTGCTCCATAATTTCAGGTGAAACTTTTTTTTTCTTATTGAATAAATACCAAAATATGAATTCCCAACACTATGCACAAGCAAGAAAAAAAAAACAGTTAACAAAAATAAGCTTGCACAAAACCAAAGGTAACCATGGGCAACTCGTGAGGCCAAACCTTCAAAACATATTTCAAACAGAGCTCAAAAATGCACGTCACAAACAAAGAATGGTCACGAACTGTTGTCACAAAATTGTCACGAATTCTGAATTCTGGCCACAAGAAAACATGAATAGAGATGGCTCTGTATTTGGTTTCTTTCTTATCGTATTCTATGTTTTTGGCATCACCAAGTACAAATAACCGTACAGTGCCAGACAATTTTTGTTGTTTTGTGTATTCTGGCCACAAGAAAACATGAATAGAGATGGCGCAGTATTTGGTTTCTTTCTTATAGTATTCTAAGTTTTTGGCATCACCAAGTACAAATAACCATACAGTGCCAGACAATTTGTGTTGTTTTGTGTACTCAGGCCACAAGAAAACATGAATTGAGATGGCTCAACATTTGGTTTCTTTCTTATAGTATTCAATGGTTTTTGGCATCACCAAGTACAAATAACCGTACAGTACCAGAAAATTTATGTTGTTTTGTGTAGTCTGGCCACAAGAAAACATGAATAGAGATGGCTCTGTATTTGGTTTCTTTCTTATAGTATTCTATGTTTTTGGCATCACCAAGTACAAATAACCATACAGTGCCAGACAATTTTTGTTGTTTTGTGTAGTCTGGACACAAGAAAACATGAATAGAGATGGCTCAGTGTTTGGTTTCTTTCTTATAGTATTCTGTTTTTGGCATCACCAAGTACAAATAACCATACAGTGCCAGACAATTTTTGTTGTTTTGTGTATTCTGGCCACAAGAAAACATGAATTGAGATGGGGCAGTATTTGGTTTCTTTATTATAGTATTCTATGGTTTTTGGCATCACCAAGTTCAAATAACCGTACAATGCCAGACAATTTATGTTGTTTTGTGTATTCTGGCCACAAGAAAACATGAATTGAGATGGCTCAATATTTGGTTTCTTTCTTACAGTATTATATGGTTTTTGGCATCACAGAGTACAAATAACCGTACAGTGCCAGACAATTTTTGTTGTTTTGTGTATTCTGGCCACAAGAAAAAATGAATAGAGATGGCGCTATATTTGGTTTCTTTATTATAGTATTATATAGTTTTTGGCATCACCAAGTACAAATAACCATACAATGCCAGACAATTTGTGTTGTTTTGTGTATTCAGGCCACAAGAAAACATGAATTGAGATGGCTCTACGTTTGGTTTCTTTCTTATAGTATTCTATGTTTTTGGCATCACCAAGTACAAATAACCATACAGTGCCAGACAATTTTTGTTGTTTTGTGTATTCTGGCCACAAGAAAACATGAATTGAGATGGCGCAGTATTTGGTTTCTTTCTTATAGTATTCTATAGTTTTTGGCATCACCAAGTACAAATAACCTTACAGTGCCAGACAATTTTTGTTGTTTTGTGTATTCTGGCCACAAGAAAACATGAATAGAGATGGCTCTGTATTTGGTTTCTTTCTTACAGTCTTCTGTTTTTGGCATAACCAAGTAAAAATAACCATACAGTGCCAGAAAATTTTTGTTGTTTTGTGTATTCTGGACACAAGAAAACATGAATAGAGATGGCGCTGTGTTTGGTTTCTTTCTTATAGTATTCTATAGTTTTTGGCATCACCAAGTACAAATAACCGTACAGTGCCAGACAATTTTTGTTGTTTTGTGTATTCTGGCCACAAGAAAACATGAATTGAGATGGCGCAGTATTTGGTTTCTTTCTTATAGTATTCTATAGTTTTTGGCATCACCAAGTACAAATAACCGTACAGTGCCAGACAATTTGTGTTGTTTTGTGTATTCTGGCCACAAGAAAACATGAATAGAGATGGCTCAGTGTTTGGTTTCTTTCTTATAGTATTCTATGGTTTTTGGCATCACCAAGTACAAATAACCGTACAGTGCCAGAAAATTTATGTTGTTTTGTGTATTCTGGCCACAAGAAAACATGAATTGAGATGGCGCAATATTTGGTTTCTTTCTTGCAGTATTCTATGGTTTTTGGCATCACCAAGTTCAAATAACCGTACAGTGCCAGACAATTTGTGTTGTTTTGTGTATTCTGGTCACAAGAAAATATGAATAGAAATGGCTCAGTATTTGGTTTCTTTCTTATAGTATTCTATGGTTTATGGCATCACCAAGTAAAAATAACCGTGCAGAGCCAGACAATTTGCTTACAATCCACAAAACAAATATTAAGAAAACTTTGCGAATTGTAATACTTCTAGGATAAGATAATACTGCATGCAAAAAATCAATTCTGCTCATTTAAAAACAAGAATTTAGCCCTTTAAAAACGATAATTACTTTAACCATAGGTCTAAGTTTAGATCTATGCTAAAAGAAAAAGCCTAAATCCTCATTTTCGGATGACAATTGCTGTCAAAAAGGTCAACCGGCCCATTCCTTCAAGCACCCACCTTTTATTGGCATACCAGCCATTTTTGATGCTAAAATTCCTAAGCTCTTAGTTTAATCTCACAAAAAAAATTAATAACCTTTCTATTTTAATACTAGAATATTTTTTTAATATTCTATTCTAATATTTAACAATCCTTCTATTTTGGACAACAGTCCTTAATTCGCTAAACGATAATATTCTGCAATGCTTCTCGAAAACCTTATGTCTAAATGATATTCACTTAATATGTTTACAGTTTGCTCTCCATAGCCCTCAAGTAAATACACTTTTCCCTACTTAATTTCCCACCCTTAGACTATACCTCTATTGTTCTGGTTCAATGAAAATCTCTATTTTACCCAATAAAATTTGCCAAAGGAAAATACAGAGGAACGTTTTCCCCTTCATAAATGATATGCTGAATAGGTAAATATCCTCTCCCACTCTCCCCCACACCCACCCTTCTCACCACTCATTATGAAAAGTTTGGTTTTCTAATTTTGGACATTTTGTTTGTAGTCTACTTTTTTTTGGCTAAATCCTTAAAAACTTATGTCTCTTATATTACAATATTTTTTTTTTTTTTAATATGGTCAAAATAATTTCCCTTGTCCTAGTTATTTATACTATTTCCTTAGTTTAAACTCGCTTTGTGCTTTTTATAACAAGTTTAATTCCTCTATAAACTTTGTCAGTTTTATTTCTTTTAAATTTTGATTTGTACATCTATTTTTTTCTTACCAAATTTATCATTTTTTTCCTGTGTTCACTTTTTTGTGCAAATTTGCTTGCAAATTCAGAAATTCAGCCTATGTGGTTTTTTGACAGCAATTTTTTGGAAATAAACAGTATCTTTTCTTAAACATATAGAAAAGCTCAATTTCATGAAAGGCTTTAGACTGATAAAGCAGAATAACATCCACTAAGTTTCCAAGATTTTTGGTAACAGCTCCTGTGAATGGATAAGCTCAATACCAAATGAGCTTTCCTGCAGTGCTCATTATGCCAAGAGGAAGAACTGAAGATGATTGAGTTAAAAAAGTAAATGTACATATATATATATATATATATATATATATATATATATATATATATATATATATATATATATATATATATATATATATATATATATATATATATATATATATATATATATATATATATATATATATATATATATATATATATATATATATATATTTGTTGATAAATTAAATCATATTCACTTTTAAAAGTGTTTTCTTTATTAATCTGTGTATTAAGAAATATTTTTCAGCACAAGTCAGAAAATGAAAGTACGTAAAACACAAAAGAAGAGAAATAAGGAACTTCTAACTTCATGCTCTAGATATACCACCTTTTACTCACTTGAACAAGTGTCCAATTACTGGATGAATATACTCGAATTACATCCCTTCCTAAAGTAGATACCTCAGTGAGTGAAAGCCATGAACCGTTTGGGGAAAATTTGAAAACTGAATTGACAGGTTTTAGTGTTCCAAGTTTAATAATAGCTCCATTGATAAGACACCATACAACTAAACATACCTTAAAAAAAAATTAATACAGTAATGTAAAAAATACAAATTTTTGAGCAACAAGGTCTCCGTGAATTTAATTGCGAAAGGAGATATCGGAAATTTTTTTCGTAAAGGTTCGATTTTTTGGCATAAATGTTTGAACTTCTTTCTGCATGTTACACACTTTTATGCTTTTTGTATTTTTCATCTGCCAACAGATTTGGGAGGAGCAATAATAATGGGAGGAGGAGGAGGAGAGGAATACCCCTTTTATCGGCAATAGCCCTTGTTTAGATTATAGAAAGAAAATTACAAAGGCATGTTCATTGTAATTTTTTGGATATTAGTTTGGAATTGCTGAATGATTTTAAACGAGCTAACGTTATCAATCAATCAATCATTTATATTGGTACTGACGGTTATTCCGTTCAAGAAGCTTAGATTATTATGGGCAACACAATACGAGTCTTTTAAGCAAGATGAAATGATTAGGCCACTGGATAGAACTATACTAGTTAAGAGAGGAGCCAGGCAATGTGCAATTGCCTCACCTTGTTATTTCAATAATCATGTTTTCGAAGCTCAGGACCAGTGTGACATGTCTTGCGTTCTCTGGGCTCAATATCGTCTTAGTCACTTATGCTGATGAAACTTTTAACATTAGTCGAACTTCAGACAAATTTCTGAAACTTCCCAAAACCTGCAAGCAGAATACTTGACATCTGATTTTAATTTTAACGCCGAAGAGTCGAACGTAATGCTTTTCAACTGGAAAGGCTCACTTCCTCATGAAATTGTACTTGGGAATTCAAAGATCTGCCCGTCTGACCAAATCGTTTATTATGGAATTTCTATTGGACAATTTTTCATACTCGTCATCTCCCAACAGAAGTCATTAAACACCGCACATCAGCAGCCTATGCTTCTATAGTCTCTGCTAAGCTTCGTTTCGATCGCCGTTATCTTGCAACACTGTACAATACTGTTGCTCTGCCTCAAATCCTCTACATTGCACCCTTCTGGAAGATTCTTACAAATGTTGATAAATTGAAAATCTGCTTGACTTTTTATCGTTTCGCAAAATACCTACTGAGATATCCAACCTGGACACACAATTCAAAGCTCATCAACAGTCTGTCAACATAGCAGATCCTACTATAGCTGTTGCTATACTTATGGAGAAATACAGCCCCGAGATTTCACGACATGCTTGGAGCCAACTTCTTCTACTATAGTTACCTTGTCATAATTGTATAGTGATATCTTGCATCTTTTTTTTTTTGTAGTTCTCCGTCATTTTCTTTTTGTAAAAAGACAGGTTTGTAATAAATAATAATAATAATGCAATAATAAAACAACGAAAGAATCTTAAAAAATACGCTAAATCCCGCAATACACTCAAAATTAAGAAAAAAGAGAATATACACTAGAATATAGCTAACAACACTTTGAAAAAAGTAGTAGCGATATAAATAGGGATAATCAGAAACAAAGAATGTAAAGAAAACAGAAAAATCCGAGTTGGCATTCGAACAATATACAATATATATAAATATATATATATATATATATATATATATATATATATATATATATATATATATATATATATATATATATATATATATATATATATATATATATATATATATATATATATATATATATATATATATATATATATATATATATATATATATATATATATATGCTAATGCATATATATATTTGCCTAGCAACGTAGGCAAAACAATTAGCAAGGTGTCTCTATGAACACAAAAAAGAGTGTTCAAAGTTTTGTGAGTTCATAGAGGCAACTAGCTAATTGTATCAGGTTTAGACACGTATAGCTCTAATTTAAAGATATTTTATGTTCGGCAACTGCATGAAGTGATCATGTAGGAATGACTACCCAGGTAGGTAAAACCTGGCCGATCATTATAAGCAAATCGGTTTATCTTTCTTTGAGGGAGGGGAGAAGGAGGGATGAGATACCGAAGTGCAATGTCGGTCAATCTTATTTGTGGTTCTGGGGAGGTGATACAGCGCTTCTAACCAATATCAAGGGAATACCATTCCCTTTGTTTGCAGGTATAATTATACAGTTCCCCCTTTTTGAGGGTGTTTTTCTCCTTTTTCAGAAATTGGGCAAATTTTCTTAGGCACATAACTTTTGATGGGTAACATTAAACTTTACGAATTTTATATATTTTGAATAGACATCAAAATTCAATTTTTTTTGTCAAGATTCTTTTGATATCAAGCATTGTTATCAAGACTCTGTTTCTTAGAGTTTCAGTTACTACTGGGCCGAATGGCTCCTTACTTACAGTTCGTTACCACAAATTTTTTGGTATTTGCTGCGTTATTGACGTTAAAACTATGATAAGAGTCATGAATAAGACTTTCTTCAACGTATAAACTGTTAGTTAGTCTTAAAGTATAGCGGCTAGTAAACAGGACCAGGGATATCTTTCAATGATAACGGAAAGGACGGCAAAGAACATTAAATTGCATCAAATAATACAATGTAAAAAAAGAAGTAAAAAAAACAAAAAAACAATCGATATGAACCTGCAATGCAGAAAAAAGAAGCACAATAACACAAAAACACATCAAAAGAAATTAAGAGGGAAATCAACCGTAGCAGCAAACAATGGAAGAAAAGATAAGAAATAAATACTCCCTCAATAACAGAGAGAAATATACCAAAGCAAGAAAAACCTTAAGAGTTTGACGCGAGACTTGTACACAAGCTTTGAAATAACATACCTTTTAACAAAATACATAAAACAACATACATTTTAAATCCTTTTTTACTTTTTTTTTCATGAATAAATATAAACTTATCACAACTTTAAGGGATAAATGTCAGTATATACTTATTAAACTGACAACCCACGGTGAATTTTTTTCATTTATTTAAGTATAAGTAAATTGCAAATTATGTTCTGGTCTAGTGAAGGCATGGGGGTTGTCAGTCCTACTCTTGTTAATTTTTGCTCGTTTTGAGTTTGACTCAGTTATTTATTGCATTTTCTGTTCGTTTTGTGTTTCATTTATTTATTAATGGTAGTTAGCGGTAGTTTTACGCTTGGAAGATCATTTGGATTTATTTCTGCTTTTTTTAGCTTAGTAAAGCTCTTTACTTTTCTATGAAAAACTTTTTTCACGGATTTTTTTTTTTAATCAATACCATATTAAACGGCGTAGATAGGGTACTAGAGCCAGGTGAAGGAACTACCAACATTAACAAACTAGCAGACTTAATGAACTTAAAATTTGTCTCAGTAAAAAAAAGAACCTATGGAAAAGAATAAGGTATCATTTGCAGTTGTCTTTATATGTTTACTGACGTCTGATACCAATAAACCACCAAGATCCAATAATGTGCATCACAGACTGTTAAAAGAACCTGCTAATGTGACAGCAGAATCCCTCATAAAAATCTTTCTTATATCACATGTCTTCAGAGAGCTACCAACAGCCAGGAAAGTAGCCAACATAAAGCCAGTATTTCAGAAAGGTGACCGCACTACCAATGATAGAACATTTAATCACCAATAAGATCCAGTCAACTAAGCACCATGGATTCCAAACTAGAAAATCAAATGAAACTAATATATTTTGTATCGTATGAAATAATTACTGATCTGATTAACCAAGGACACCAACTGCTGCTTGAACTTAAAAACTTCAGGAAGAAAATTTTACAATCTTCAGCAGCAGTCATAGCACCGGCTATCATCACACAAGAAGATACTCTAAGAAGCTGCCTACGCTAATTTCCCGTTCGTGAACCCGCCAAATGGAATTTTTTCAAGAACAATCACAAACCATTGAAACCATTTGAAGGACTCAACAATCAATATTCCCTCAATATGGTCTTTCAAATACCATCTTGAAAAGGATTGTTAAAAGAAGCAATGGAAGTTTGATTTGGATTTATAAACTCAAGGGCACTACAGGTCTGGGGACCTTAAGGCTCTTAAATGGATTAATGCGATTAAGATAGGGTGAATATGAAAGTACTACAAACACAATGAGCCAAATTTCTGCATACAAAAAAAAGAGTTTTGAGTCTTAGGAGACAAGAATATGCCAATTAGACATGGGTCCTTAAATATTTGCCTATGAATAGAGTGTTCTCTCTCCAGCCATACACCCCAGATCAATCAATAAAGAACCCATTCCATGACGGATGGCAGGACTGCCAGTTCTAGGACTCAATTTGTAATGATCAGCTTTTCGAATTTGGATCTTGGACCACTAATTAACAGGGCCGTCACGTATGGGGGAGAGCGGGGATGCCCCCAATGTTCTCAGCCACTCGGTAAAAAATGAGTCGGTAAAATCATGGCGCAAAGCTCCGTGATTTTCCGCGCCGCCAACATGTTATGTTCCGTTAAAAGAAAAAAAACAAACAGGAAAATACTGAGGCGCCCTCTAAAGAAATCTCGAACTTGGTCGGTAAACACAGTAGTATTACCGACGCCTGCCGTGATTTTACAGATGGTGCCACTATTTTCCATTCAGTTAAATAAAGAGCATGAGATGCTGACATGACATATACCGAAATATCTATCTCGGTCGGTAAATGCAGCGGTTTTACCAACTCGTGCAGTGATTTTATGCTTGGTGTCCCAGTTACATGAAAATACTGATATGACATCTAATGAAATCTCAATCTAGGTTGGACAACGTAGCGGTTCTACCGACTTGTGCGTGAATTTACGGACGGTGCCAAAATTTTTCGTTCGGTTAAATAAAGAACACGAGTTGGTAAGCAGGTTATACCAACTCGTGCAGTGATTTTACGGACCGTTGCCACTATTCTCTATTCGGTTAAATAAAAAACAAGAAAATAATGACAGGACATCTACCAAAATCCCAATCTTGGTCGGTTAATGCCAAAGAAGATACCACAGATGTAGCTTCAGCATGGTCAAGTGAATTAGTACTGTTAACATCTTTACCAAAAAAAGATTGTTCAGCCTGCAAAGAGGAACTAGGATGAAAACGTCTATCTAAGGGAACAATCTGTTAGTGATAGTGATACAAGAAAATCAAGTAATCCTATGTCAAAGGACAGTGAGGAGCTTCTTGCAAAGTGTTTTGCCTTGATTGACGTCGAAAATGATTTAATTGGTGCGGGCCGAGCAAAGTTCCGTTTTGATAATGCATCAAGTAATCAAAAAAAAAAAAGACTGTGGCAATTGATATTACCAGTGTGTGTGAAAGTGTAGGTGAAAACCTAAAAGAACTTGAAGTTTTGTCAGCAGCTATATTAAAAGTTGGAACACAAAAGAACATAATTTTGAAAATCTGCCTCTTGATTGTCGTGCCAATCACGATCCCGGACAGCAACCATTCCCGCTTAAGGAGAATCAGAAACATTATTTGCTTAACATAGGTCCTAACTAGCCGTATCTTGCCACTTTTTCGGACCATAAAAAAGGTACCGACAAGCAACAAACACCAAAAGCGAATGAACGCTGGTTGATACGAAAAATACAGGTACCTTGAGTGTAGCGTCATCAAGGATCGTGTGTACTGCTTCGCATGCATGCTGTTTCCTACTGGATCGAAACGTGAAAAGACAGAAGATACGTGGGTTAAAAATGGAGTGTTCTTCTGGAACCAGATGATTAGCCGAAGGATGGAGAACCCTGGTAAGATGAAAGAATATTTTGAAAGCGCTGCTCATCAGTCAGCATCAATTGATATGGCAGTTTATAGCAAATTCAAGCATGGCATTGAAAACATGTTGGATGAAAAGACTAAGGTCTTAAAAAGACAGCAAGAAAAGGAATTAATTTAAAACCGATGAAGGGTCAAAGTCTTTGTAGATATAGTAAAAACACTAGGAAAACAACCGATAGCTCTTTGTGGCGCGGCTGATGACAGCGACGGGGAATTTCTATAAAATTGTTAACCTCGTTGCTCGCTGTAATCCAAATTTCAGCAACTGGTTGCGCGACAGAACGTCGAAAAGAAATACGGTGAAGTACCTTAGTGATGTTTCACAAAACCAATTCATTGAGGTAATGGGTAACGAAATCAAGCGCACAATTGTAACTTATGTGAACAATAGCGGTGCGTATTCAATTCTCACAGATACCACTCCAGACTGTGAGCACGAAGAAAAGCTTGGGATTTTTATCAGGTACGTTGACTGCAATGGCACCATCCAGGAGAGACTTTTAGCTATGGTACCAGTTGAATCAAAAAAAGGTAAAGAAATTGCCGACAAGATTCTAGAAGTTCTAGAAAAGGAAGGCGTAGGCAAAGAGACACTTATGTTTCAGAGCTATGATTACACAAATACTATGTCTGGTGTCCGACAGATGTCCAGGAACCCATATCAACCAAACTTGGAAGACAACTACACTACATTAGATGCATGGCTCATACAGAGAACGTCATCGTGGAACATGTGTGCAGCAAACAATTCAATAGTCTGGAAACTGTTTGAGATCTTACAAGAATTGTACGTATTTTTTATGGGTGGAATGAAAAGAATTATTGCTTGCAAACGAACACTGGAGAGGGCTGAATCAGTACTGAAGCTAAAAAATTTGTCAACGAAAATATGGAGGTCCAAATCCAAGAGTTTGACAGCACTGTGGACCAGCTTAGACACCGAGTAGGAAGTTCTCAAAGAGCTAAAAGAACAAAATGAGGATAAAATAATAAAAGAAAAAGCCGAAGTTCTGCACCCCCGCATAACCTGCTCTGAGTTTATTTTGAAGCTTATGTTCATGGGCCAAGTCATGTTCAGGACGAAGGTTTTCACGGGAGTTGCAGACTGAATACCTCGATCTGATTACTGCTAAAGAAAAACGCTGGAAGACACGCGATATTTTAGATTCTCTCCTCGAAGATCCAGATCAGACAGGGAGACAAATTGAGGCAGCAAAAGCAGTAACGGAAAAATTTGGTTCAATAGCCAATTACGAGTTCCACCTTAAACACCATCCCAGACTTCCGCCTACTCGTTATTCAGAGGCAATTGACACGTCTGGAGCCAACCCGCTGGATGACTGGAAATTGTTCTATGCTATGGAGCTCTGAGGTGTCCTTAAAGCCCTAGTGAACGACTTGGATGATGTCAATCTATGACAACTCATCTTTTCTGGGGCCAGCATACCAAAGTTTCCTAGGACCTATGTATGACAGCTGTAAAAGCCTTTCCGATGTCGTGAAGATGTTTCCTGCAAAAAGCTTAGATTCTGTGGAGCTAGTTGTTAGAACTAAGCTTTCAAACACTTTTTGCCAGAACTGAGGTTGAAAGCAACGAAGTCATAAGTCGCACCATCTTTAAGGGGCTATTCCGTAAAATTAACGCCGTCAACTCGATGTTCCCCGCTCTTTAGTCAGTTTATCAGTGGGTTGCGACAGTGCCACCAACTGTGGTCACAACAGACGGAAGTTTTTATTTGGTCATGATATGTTTACGCAGATCGATGGAGGATGACCGCTTGGATCACCTTGTCATAATGTGCTTCGAAACTGACGTTACAGACGAGCGGAAACTCGACGAATTACAGAAAGTCTGGCTGTCTTCTAAACCAATAAGTATGAAATTTTATCTAAATTTATATAGTTGTATTTTCTTCCTTTTTTCTTTTTTTTTGATTAATCTTTGTGTTTTAATTTAATTTTGTCAATTTTTCAATTCTGAGATTTTTTTTTATATAAATAAATTTATAAATTTTATCATAATGTATTTGTCCATTCTTAATTATAAAAAAATGTCGTTGTTCATACGCTTCTTATGGGAAAAAGAACTAAGTAGTTATTCTTCATCAGATTATATAATTCTTTAGGCTGAACTACGATCCCAAGTTCTGTATAAGAAATAGACATTATATTAATTATTGTTTAAAAATGTCTTTATAACTTTAAATCAAGGGGTTCCAAAACAGTCCTCCCCCCCCCCAAAAAAAAAATATTTTTGAGTTTTATACTTATTCAATTCACATATTTAGGTTAATAATAGTTAATAAAAAAATTTAATTTTAAATTTTCTAAATTTCAGAATCTGATTTAAAAAAAAAAATACCTAGATTAATTACTTGAAATAAAAGTGAAAACATATTCTAATTAAAAACCTTAAATTAAAATTAAATTTACAAAAATCTAATAATATTAAAAATTAATCTAATAAACAATTTTAAAACATCCAAAGCTAATTCATTTCTTAAACATATAATAAAGAAAATATGTAAATCTACTTCTTCATATATAACATAATAGAATAAAAAAAAATTGATGGAAAACTCATGATAATATACATTTCCATTTCCAACAACAGCCCTTAGCTACAGCCAATGATCAAAACAAACTCCTTTCCTCCTTAGTTCAAAGCCTCCCTCGCCTCTCTTTAAACCCTCCTTTTGATTTGTGCTCTCTCAGTATACCCTTTATTTTGTTCTCAAATGTGGATTCAAAAATTAAGAACATAAAAAAGTACAGTACTTGTCCACTAGACATCCCGATTGTACTAATTAAAGCCTTAGCTGACCATCTTTCAGAAAAATTGTCCTTACTTTTTAATGAAATTACCTCTACTGGTAGGTTACTCCCAAGTTGTTGGAAATTCGGTTTTATTACTCCCGTAACAAGTAAGATTTTGGTGGTGTCCATTACTCTTACTCTAATTTTTTCATAGTTAAATGAGAAATTTTTACATGAGTGTTTGAAAGTAAATATTATCCCAAATGTTGACCAAAGGCAATTTGGAAACTTACGCTCTACATCTACCATTCAATATCTTGTTCACCTTAAGGACGCAATATGTAACATACTTGAAAAACCAATACCTGGCTCAATGTTATCGTAGTGGACATGCAAAAAGCGTTTGATTTGACACAATACATTGGTAGAAGAACTATCCAATGACTTTTAAGTTGACCCCTATTTAATTAGAATAGTTGTGTCTTTACTATCTAATAGAGCAGAAGTCGTCAAATACCTGAATGTATATTCTGATCCCCTCTCAATTTATAATGGCATGCTCTAGGGAACCCTCTTAGACCCAACTTTATTTCTTACAATGATAAGCTACCTTGGTGTCGATTTTCCGGATAGACGGAAATTCGCTGATGATTTAGCTGTCTTAGATACATGTTTCGAAAATTTAAGAAGTAGCTCAATGGACATCTCGTAATTGGTATCTGATGAAGCTGTAACTAATGATATAAGAGTCAACCCCTTAACATCAACAGTTTTAACATCTAATATCCTTGAAACTCCCCCTTCTTTCTCCTGCCCAATCCCCCCTGAAATGTCTGATAACATTACGAAATTACTGGGTGCTACCATTTCAAGCCATAGTCAAATGGTATTGCCATATTCAAATGGGTGCTACCATTTCAAATGGCATTTAAATCTTCATAATGCATCTTCAAATTCTTTATCAAATTTCAACTTGGATATGCATCTACAAATTCTATAGCAACTTAAATTGTGTAGAGGGTTCTTCAATTTTTATAGAAATTGACATAGGGCAGTGACATATTCTTATGTGATATTCAAGGTCTAATTTCATTAACAGATAATAATTACCTGGGCAGATTTTATAGACAAAGTAATCGTTGATATAAATATTAAAATGTGATATACAATTTCAAATTTGATTATCATTTTAAAAATCCTTGTTAAAATGTTTGATTCCATGTCATAGTGTATATAAATGGTATGATTGTATAGCCACGTTGTAATAGCCGAACCATATTAATGATACCTTAAAACGTACAAATACTGCATTGTCCCTTCTTAAACTCCTTAAAAAACTTAAATGTCCTAAGTTACATTGTTTGAGCACTTTCCTCCCATTTGTACGTCCAACTTTTGAGTACGCCTGTCCTGTTTGCATCTCCAATGAATTGTCAGACAGAATTAAGGCAGTCCAAAAAAGGTGCCAAAGAATTATCATCAATGAGTGTAAAGTGCCTTATACTACCCTTCTTTGAAGAGCCAATCTAGTCGCCCTTAAGGAAAGGAGAGCGAAAATATCCTTGCATTTCAATAAAAATACCCTCCATCACCCTCAGACAAGTCCCTTATCCCTAGTCAATATTCACCCCTTTGACTGTGCCTCCCGTGCTCTGCTTCAACAATAATCCACCTTCTTTCCCCAATAAAATTTTTCACTTAAAGATACAGAAAAAATTTCATCCCAAACATAGTTGACATATTAGATCAGTTAATCTACTCACCCCCCCCCTCACTCCCTTGTCAACATATACATTTAATGATATATTAGATACTTTTGTGCGTCCTATTTATGAGCTGAAAAAAATAATTGTAATCTTTTACTGATTATTGTATAAACGTAGTTCTTTGTAGATTTTTCATTGTTTTGACATTTAGATTTGCTTATTTATATTTACCTTTTAATTTTATTAGTTTATTTTTTTTACATTTTTACTGATTGATATTGATCCTTTTATAATTTTTGTTGTTTTTTGTTTTTAGATATTTTTGTTCATTGATGCTAAAGTTCGAATTCGGCCCATTTGGGCTTGTGATAGCCGTTTTTAAGTAGTAAATCTTATCTTATCTCAATTCTTTCTTGACACAGATCTATATAGAGCTTCAATATTAATATAGTCTTAAAGAGTAAATCAAGCAAATATAACAGTGAGCATGATTAGATGTTTCAAGATAGTAGGAATAGCAGTTTATCTTTTTCCCACAAAAAGATAAAACAACACTAAAATAAATTCACACAAAAGCAAGAAAAATAATCACAATTTTGGTTAATTTAAAAACCCTACAAAACTTGAAAGGAAGGACCCAGACCCGAAAAAATACTTAAATTATTAGCAGAAAGAGCAATAATACTCATACCATCAGGCGACCACATATAATCTTCACATTCAAGGGTCCCTCCTTGCAAAGTGCATTTCCAGTTTTAATCATCAACATAATAAATTTGACAGGACCCTTGCGAAGAAATGAGGATCTTTGACGAGTCACGTGACCATCTTAACTTATAAAAAAGAAACTTTTCTAAAACTGATTGCTTTAAAGATAAAAAGCAGATTTAACTTTTTTGCATGCAGACCAATAGTTCAAATAGCCTTCTCCACCAACTTCCTAATTCTTTGCCTTTGTGAGTGATATGTGTAATAGAGTGCAAATCATCTGACTCTTTCCGTGCTTATCCTCAATTTTTACAGGTACCCATTTGGCACTGGGTTTACTCTATCTAAGCTTTCAGTTGTAGAACTTACCCCTATCTCAAACAAAATAATCATCATCCCCCGGACTTAAACTCCTGCTCCAGGCTAATACTAACGATAGTAGCCTGAGTTAAAGCACACTATTATTTCAATCTTTGATGAGTCATGTTAACATCTTAACTTCTAAGGAAAGAGAAAATTTTCTAAAATGTATTTTTTTAAACATTTGAAAAAACAGTATTAACTTTTTTTGTATTCTGACCAATGATTCAAATAGCCTTCTAAACTGACCTTTTGATTATGTGCCTGTAACCAGAAGTTCTATGCCTAATAGGGGACGTAACCCTGTTTCAGTATTGACAAGGGGACCTAAACCCTGTTTCAGGGTTTAAACCCTGACCAGGGAACCTAAACATAGGTTCATTAGCTGTAGTAACCTAGGTTACAGCATATTATTATTTCTTCATGAAGTGCTTAAGCCAGATCTGGATGCAGAATCTTCAGCAATGAAGTATAATTAATGACCTGTATTTTTTTATCAATAATTTATATTCATGTCTACACATTGACAGGAGGGAGACAAGTCTACCCAATGTGATAGTTCATACCAACTCCTAGTAAAACTGGGGGTTTTAGATATGAATATGTGCTTTAAGCTATTTCAGACCCGAAATAAAAATGGATACTTCCATATAGCAATGCTATAATTAATTATGGTTGAATAGATAGCTAAATTTAAAAATAGAAACCCCACTTTAATGAGGCTTACAATGCTCTGCAAAAATTACACAAGTTTAAGAAACTAAATTTTGCAGCATTACTCTAGAAAAACTTTGTGTAAAACAAAAATGAAGTGACTTTGTTAAATATTGTTAAATAAAAACAAACTTTTCAAAAACAAACTTTTCAAAAACAAATTAAGTCAAGTATTCAGAGTTTCATAAAATTTTTAGAGAATGGCTTAGTCCAAAAACAAGTATCAATCATAGTAGTTGAAGAAATTAATAAGTTAATCTGTAAATAAAAAATAAAACTTAGAACATGTAGAAGTAGCAACAAATTGAAGCAGACTCAATATCTTTAAGAACATTCTATAGGGTAAAGTTTCATTTGTGCTTTGATAAAAATGAAATACAAAAATAATAACGAATAGTTATTTACTATTCAGTAAATAATGTTTCTTGATATAAAATAATAAAACAACTTATCTATTTTTTATATTTTAAAAAGATCATTACTACTGTTTTTTCTCATTTTAAATCCTTTTCTTTGAAAATTTTATAAAAATTAATTGGACAAACCATTCTTTTAATCCAAGCACTACATTTAGATTTCTAAATTGAATTTAGCACTTTAACCTTTTCCTGTGTGTTAAACAATACAGTTCTTAGTGGTCTATTATTTTTAACTTGTGAATTATCTATTATACTTTCAATTCATGTTAGGTTCTAAATCTACCTTCACCTTCCTGTTCCAGCAGCAGCCTTCCATTCCAAATTAGATGATAGAATTTTATCAAACCTAACCTTTAAAATAATCAGTACTGTTTTTTTTTCGACAAAAAACCTTTAAATTATGTGTTTTTTTATTAGATCACACTGCCGTTCTAAGACAAACAAATAAAATTTAAAATAGGGATAAATACATTTATTTATACAGTGAAAAAAAAGGTACTAAAGTCCAGATATTTCAGTCACATATACAGCAACAGTCTTCAGTAGAAATACTAAAATAATAAAATTGAAACTAGCATATTTATATACAACAAAATAAATAATTTTTTGGGTCATTCATAAAATAATGAACTTCCGGATTATTTGCTAGATTATTTTCAGAGAGAGTTCATTGACAAAGTTCAATCAAAGTTCTTCATGTAAATTTTCTTCTTTAATCTTGCCTAAATGTAAAAAAAAAATTCAATGAAAGTGTTAAAGCCTTCTGTTTCTTCTAATTGCAGAAAAATGCTGAGTTTTTAGTTGTTTACTGGGTTGGTATCATTTCCCAATAAATATTATACATTTTCGACGGAACCCCTCTAATTATTTGTTGTGTTCTTAGATCTCACTGTTGTTCTATGGCGAACAAATAAACTTTCAAATGAGGATATATCCATTTATTTAGACAGTGAAAAAAAAGGTAAAAAAGGCAAGATATTTCGATCACAGATACAACACACGTCTTGAGTGTGTGACTGTCTGCTGTGTGTGTTATCAAAATATATGGACTTTTGTACCTGTTTTTTCACTGTCTAAATAGATGGATTTATCCCCAGTTGAAAGTTTATTTGTTAATCAGTACTGGAAGATAAAGATCACTGACTACATTGTGTTGAGCACAGATCTCAGCAGTTATTGGACATTGCTACGGCCTTTTTCTAGGTAGTGGGCACTATTTGAATATAGAACAAAGATCAATCACTCTCTTTCTCTCACTGTCATGACTTTTGTCAGTTTTTTATAAATCCTTTTCTTAATAAAGAATGATGCAAAGCTAAATCCCAAAAGCACCCCCTGATCTAGTTCTAACAACTTCTAACTTTGGCTGGTAAAATCATCCAGCATCTTCACTAGATGAAAAACCTTCATTAGATGAAATTATGGTAGAATTTGGCATACATGTAACAATTAATGCTGAAAAAGATTTTCAAGAGGTTCTTTCTGCAATCCCAAAAAGGAAAGAAATTTTTACCTATTTACCTAACCTTGGCACATACAGAAAATATATCACAGCATGCATTTTTAAATATAAACTTTTATATTATAAAAGCATAAATTTTTAAAACAGAAAAATCAATATTCTCATTTAAAATAAACTGAGACGGCTCATTGTACATAAGGGATCACATAAATAACTTATGTTGCATTTTTCAGAGAAAGTTTGCAATGGGTAAGAGGTTCTGGCTTGTTGTAAACATCAATACACTTTTCTTTGCCTTGCAAA
Source organism: Artemia sp. Qi Xiang Cuo (assembly GCF_049724085.1). NCBI lineage: Eukaryota > Metazoa > Arthropoda > Branchiopoda > Anostraca > Artemiidae > Artemia > Artemia sp. Qi Xiang Cuo. The sequence continues at coordinate 101,939,284 of NC_142794.1, read as the reverse complement.
GTCTTTAGTATGCTTCTGTTGCAGACCATGTTCTGGCACTCTCTCCTTTCTGGATAATTCTGATTGAGAAAGATACATAATCAATTCAACATTCTTTAAGTATGGAAAATACCTTTTGAATCTATCTCTCACTCTGTGAATTAAGAACATGAGTGTCTAAAAAAAATAAATAAAACAGAAGACCCTTTTGTAGTAGTTAGAAATAGAATTATCCAATTTAAGTGCACATTAGATCCATATAATGTATTGCATAATAGTACTCCACAAGCAGTGGACTATCCGTGTTGTTTAGTGTTGTTAGAAGTATTTCTTTTCTTTTGATTCTAGTACAGTATATGCGCGTTTCGTTCTTTTTATACTCAATCTTTGTAAATCTTCTTACTTGATAATGAACAATAAAAATTATACATTGGTTTATTTATTAATATTAGCCATCTATGATACTAAACTACTACTACCTCTACTACTACTACCAACTCATTGCAGCACCAAGCTGCCTGAGGCCAACACAGCTACACACACTCCTCCTCCATCCCAATATATTCAAAGCCTTTCTCTTTATACCCGTCCAAGAAGTTCCCATTTGATTTAAATCCTTCTTTATGACATCCTCCAGCCCCAAGCATAGATAACCTGCAGTCTGTTTAGCTCAAGAAGGCTGGCTGAAAAATGACAATCTTTGGTAATCTGTCTTCTTTCACCCAAAGAATGTGCCCTAGCCATCTCAACATTTCTCTAATTACACATGCCATTTAAACATTTTTGCCTCTCAATTACTTGGACTATCTGTATTGTATTTTTTCAAGAACTGGCAATGTCTTTATGACTACTGCAAAATACTTTATTTTCAATTCAGAACCTGGAAAGTTTGATAGAACCACACTTTTTGCACAGCCTACTGTTTGAAATAGGGTTAATACCCAATATCAAGAGTTAGCAATAAAATCCTCCAACTGCACTCCCACAAAAATAGTTGCAAACAATATTCCACTAAGAATCCCAAATCATGAGCAATAGGAAGGGCTTTGTCAGAACTGGAACCTTTATCTCAGTTGTGGATGTCCTTATACTGGGCAATCATGACACAAAAGGTCAAAGATCAAGCAAATATCTTTATTCACCATTGCAGAAAACATAGATATCTTTGCCTGGACAGTCTTATTTGGTTAAATGAAGACATAAACTGAAGAAACCTAAGTGAATACACTGCCAAAAAATAAAAAAACGTAGACATTCTTCAAACACATGTAGCTCAATTCAAAAAGCTTAAGGTAAGTGCAACAACACCAATACCACTGAAAAAGAAAACTATACCCAAGATTGACCAATTTGAATAGACCACAAAGTCCAAATCACATCTAATAACATAAAAAAAATTCTCAGCATACAAAGAAATATCCTTAGCTCTTTAAATGCCATCCCATGCCCATTTTCTGCCTTGAAAGCAACCCAGTATACAACAATTCAAAATCAACCAGTAACTAAGCACACAAAATGACCCACACACAGAACACCAAATATACACTTACCAAAACACCTTACTTAAGCACACCATCCTCAAAGCATCAAAGGAGAGAATCATGAATGTCTTGCAGATAAAACTTCTCTCACTTACAACACCTATCAAACAAAAAACTAATACTAGTCAAACTATAACTTAAACTACTCTAAGAAAAATTAAATTTAACCTCGACTCACCTGAACACAAAAGCAACAAATCAAGACACACTAACTCTGCAATGGAACACAAGATGACTTCTGAGACTAAATTAAAGAGTTTCCATCTTTTGTAAATTTAAATAATATTGATATTGCCTGGCTTTAGGTGAACTCAACTTGAACAAAATCAGTATATCAAGATTCATAGATATACAATGTCAAAATAACAAGTCATCCAAGTGAAAAGACTATCAGCTAAATAAAGGCAAATGAATGTTAAATTTTGATTCAGGATGGAATTCTTACTATAGAGGTAAGTTTATTTCCTAGCTACCTTAATAGTCTGTTAATATAAAGATTACCTAACTGCTGACTATATAGAGCAAGAATTAAATTGATTTCTTTTATTTCAATAGATATGCTATCATAGGCCTATATATGATACCAGACAGGTGAGCATGTCATTTTGAATTCTCTAAATATTATACTATAAAGAGCATAAAATGGACGTTATGATAATCTGCTAGCACTTTTTTTTTAATAAGGTGTTTACTAATAAATAGCCCTTTTACTCTGTTGTTACCAGATATATTATTTATTGTTATTTTTAATGAGTTGTTAAAATTTCATTAATATACACTATGTTATTTTTTTAAAAAATTTTTTGTATTTGACTATATAGATACCTGGAAAGAATGAAAAATGTCAAGAAAACTATTCTTATGCTACTTGAGAATATACATAATAATCATAATTAACACATTTTGCATACAGCCTGCCTCTAAGTCACCCCTAATGTGCAAATATATAGTCAATATGATATATTTTTTAATGCACTATGCACCTGTACCTTGTTTTTTCCTGTTGTTGTTTTGTCACTTTTGGTTCAATTTACAGGTAAATGGGTTGAAAAAACTGCCTTGTATTCTAATAATATATAGAAAATATGTTATTTGGGCTAAATATTTGCATCTTGGGGGGGGGCGGGTTAAGTATAGCAAGGCTGCACGCAAAAGGTGTTAACTATGATAATTCTGCAAGGCCTCTTAAAATTTATAAAAAATATTATTGTAAATATATATTGTTGTGTCTTTGTATTTTATACTTATTAAATATGGTCCTCATAGTGTATCCTGAGGGAAAACAAAAGTATTTTTATTATTATTATGAATTAAAAATTGTTTTTTTTTAACAATAAAAGAATATGAATAATAATAAAAATTAGAACAAATTTTTCATAAAGCCTGCCTATAATTCCCCCATAATACGCAAATATATATTCCAAATGATATGTTTTTTAATGCACTATGCACCTGGACCTTGTTTTTTCCAGTTTTTGTTTTGTCACTGTTGGTTCATTTTACAGGTAAAGGGGTTGAAACAACTGCACTGTATTCTAAGAATAAATAGAAAATATGTGATTTGGGCTAAACATTTGCACATTGGGAGGGAGGGTTAAGTATAACAAGGCTGCACGCACACTGTGTTAACTATGATAATTTAGTCAATATATACCAAATCATATTATTGATTTAGGACTAAAGTGAATACACCATTTGATGCCTTTTTTTATGCTGATTACGAATATAATAAGCATTTCTGTCGGAAATGAATTTCAGCCCCCTATATATGCCAATTCAGGGTTGGGTTCGGGATAGCCTTTAGAGGGGGGGGGGGGCTGAAATTAATTTACTATATAAATAATTATTATATTCGTAAAAAGCATAAAAAAAGGCATCGAATGGTGTATTCACTTTATTTGAAACTCAATAATATGATTTGGTATATATTGACTGATAATTCTGCATATTATGAAGTAAAAACTGTTTTCTTAACATGTTTCATTATCTCCAGGTGGGTATCTAGGCAAATACCTATTTTTTATGGGTAGATACTTGGTACAACCCTTTATTATACTATGGTATTTCCTTCAGATGATAGCATAGACAGTAGGCCATTTAAAAATGAATTCAGGCCATTTACAGATATATTTCCACAGTTAGTCCATGAACAGTGGTGTTGAAGCTGCAGTGCATTTTGAACTCGGTGGACTATAAGCTTGTCTTTCATTGCAGAGGCAAGAAAAGACTCACAAGGTGATAAACTGTATAAAGTTTTATTTAGAATCATCCTTGTTTTCTTAACTATAACGAGTTTAAAATTTAAATTTTTGAAATGTTCACTACCATCTATAATAAAAACTATCTTCTAGCGATTCTATTTTAGACAGCGCTAACCTACAATCAAGAATACAGATTTGTTCCTAACTCACATGGTTCCGCCACGCTATGCCAGTAACTAGTGCAAAGCAATTGTGCAGAAACCAGCATAATTAGGAAACAGAAAGCATCCAAGCATAGTCTCTGCTAAGACGATATAGTCGTAGAATAATCTAAGACAAAATAAAATAACTCAAAACAACTCAAAACTAATGGCAAATTACCCAATTTATTCGCGCATTTTTCTTCCTTAACGTTAAAATACTACCCATTTTCATTTACAATGTTATCAATTAGATTGATTGACTCGTGTACTGTGTTATATTCTAAAAATATTCCTATTCATAAGTAACCGACTGGCCTAGCTTTGCTAGAAAATAATATTATTTTGTACTCTTTCAAAAGAAATAGAAGACATAGCTAGAACGCATACCTAAGCGTTAAAAGTAAAAATAACCCAAAACAACGGGTAGGCTGGACCAAGCTTTAAAATTTAAAACATATTCATCAAAAAAAAAAACTTATCTATTGTGAAACCGGCGGTTTTCACAAGGCAAAAAAAAAGAGCCACGAATAAAAGATTTAGCCCTTTCATTATAATTTCTGTGGTGCAATCCAAAACTAATTCACATACCCTTTGTAAAAAGCAATACACACCTTAAATAAAATGTTTCGATAGCTAAACCTTGGATTCTAGAAATCAGTTGTAGATAGCCCGTGCCAAAATGGTAAAAAAAAATACAATTTCGGCCAATAAATTTCAACCTAGAGAAATGCGATATAAACCTTACCAGGAGACATGCCCGTAGATACAAAAAAAATACCTTAAGGGCAGCATAATTCTTAAAGTTAAAAATAAGGCCCAGAAAAGCGTACCCTATATCGTGTCATCAAATAGCGTAATGATCCTTGGATTACCCATCATAACTTCAATGCGGCGACATAAAAAAGAGTACAAGTAAATCCAAATGAATTTACGTCCCATGAGCCTAACAATAAAAATATTCTTCCGCTTCACGACCTAGATAAAGAAAGAAGAATACCTTATAGGGAAGGGAATATCGCTAAATAATCAATGCTAAAATCAAAACCATAGCAGTGACTTGTAACCCCCCCCCCCCCAAAAAAAAAACCGTAAATAAATAGAAAACAAGGGAAAGTTTCCCCTTGAAAAGAAAGTTTTCCTAAATAAGAGTCTCGGCAAATCCATCCGGTTTTGATCACAACTGAAGATAAACTGTAGCTTAGCCAAGTTTTTGAACATTCGCAAATGGACGGTGAAAATATCATGTGAACAAGAAATTAGCCATTTCTGTTTTCTCTACAAAAATACACCTTGCTTGTTGAGAAATGAAAATAGTACACTGCTAACCCATAAAGCCTATTGGTTAGGCGGGAAGAAACGTAACTCCTTCGCACTGAGTGACAGCCAATGGGCATCTGCTTTCTAGAAATCTAAAAACAAGCTAATTAACTATACTGGCCTATATTAACAAAGTAAAACAAACAAAAGTATCATTTTTGTTTCGCAAATTTTAATTTGCAAAAGTGAGCTACAACAATTTAAATTTGTGGACCTTTAGAGTGCGCAGGGTGTGGTACTCTCTTTAATTAAGACCTAGCTCATCAAAAGGTATTTGCAATATCATTCTAGTCATTAGGGGTCCACGAAGTATGACTAACCTCACAAAAATGTATTTTTTTTGCAATTCCAAAAATGTACAAAATCCTTTATTAAATTCACACAATATTGTAAATTGAAATCACAAACAGATCAGAATATATTCGTTTTAACAAATTCGTAATTAAACTGATATTAAAGAAAATATGCAGGCCATAGGCCCTATATGTGAAAGGAAACTAGTCAAATAAAGTATATTCGACATTTGCGGCGCAGTTAAATAGGGTGTTGCATGAAAACGACCCTTAGTTTTAGCAAACTATAGCTCGCTGTTGTGATACATGAGAAGGTGATCATAAAAAATGAATAGGTTGATATCTCTTGGCCTTAACAATAGGCAGATATTGCGCTATGTTGGAATCCAGATAAACAGAGAAATATATCTTGGATTAAAAGTCCTAACAAAGACTCAAGAATAATGATCGGTTTTAAAACGAACCCTTACCAAAGCAATCTGATACAGAAAAGGGACATGGCCTATGATAATATTTAGAAATAAGAGTAAGTTGATAAATACGGCATTTTAGACACAAGTCAATACAAGCATTAACCTACGATATAAGCCTTAACCTATTAAGATAAAACTGTTTAATTAGGAAAACCTCAAGCGCGATATAAATCCTAACCTAGAAAAATAAGGCCGTAGAGATAAGCAAAATCTAGGAAAACCTAAGAAAATACCAAATAAATCAAAACCTAAACAAACTGCAAGCCCGTCAGTGAACTAAATTCCTCAGAGTAGGAGGTCAACCCCCAATTAGTTAACAAAGAAAATTATAAAACTAAAACCTTACTTCTAGGATTGTAAAATAATACTGCAACTTTAACCTAGTTTGCAAATAACTGTGATGTAGCAATGTGTATGAAACAATCATATTTTTGCAAGGAATATACAGTCAGCTAGAGACAGGCTTTGTCATAATAAGTAGATAAAGAAAAAAAAGGGGAGAGATTTTTCTTATTTTCTGGCCGCGGAATATACCCCCTTGGTGATGCAAAAAGCAACAGCTGAAAAACAATTCAATTTTACTGGGATAAAATACAGATCAGCCTCTCTTCCTAAAACATGAACAAAAAAATATAATTCAAATGAAAAAAAAAATGTTACGATTGATTTGACAAATCACAAAGTGTTAAATTTACGAACCTTTCAACTAATATAACACCTTGGCCATAGCTGAGTGCTTCATCAAGCGGAGAATTAACATTATAACAGAACATAGGCTATCCATAAAAAGTTAATTCCACGTAGTCTCTAATAAGTTCTAAAGGTAACTTAATAGTCGTAACATATCTGAGACTGAACTAAAGTTAAAATAAATGCGAAGGGCATATATACTAAATAAAGTCGACCCTAAAAGTAGTTTATAGCATAATCAAGAAATGCGGGATCAACAAATTATAGTTAGGCCTATATAGAGCCCCAAATCAATAAATGACTAAGCAAATATCACGTAACAGCTACTATACCCAAAAAATTTCTTTTAGGTAAAATTGCCCAAATTTGGAACATGATACAGAAAGAAAGTCATCAATTCTGTAATAATAGCCTCCTTTAAAACAAAAAAGGTCACATCTAGAGTATTAAGGAACAAAATCAATTCAAAATATGAACTAAATTTATCTTCAAACTATTCAAATGTCACACAAAGAAAAAGGGAGAATAGTCAAAAACTCCAAAAATAAAAAAAAGGGATAATATTGCATTTAAATACACATGCCCACGACGCGTCACCCTTCTTCTGCCGCAAAGAGTATTCTGTTCCAACAAATTCCCTTTGCCAACGAACAAGCCAAGGACCCAAATTAAGCAACTTTAATTAGTTGCGAAGCCGAGAAAATGGAAAACAAGTAAAACAATTGTGTCTGTCTTACGCTTTGCATAGGCACTAATAGCCGACGCTAAAAAATAATATAGAGAAAATAATTTTTTATGCCTTGCGATATACTTAGCAAAATTTTTAGGTAATATCGCGCTTGATGATAAATACCGCTGCCATGTGGCAATAACTCCGTTACAGGAAAAAATGAGTTAACACCTAAGGGTGAATGTGTTTTTCTTTTAACTCATTTATAAGGGAAAACTTAACATCAACTAACAAACTTTTGTATCCCACCAATTTAGCATTATTCTAGAATACGCTAAAATAAGGAATTTATTTCTACATAATCTAAAAGGAATTGAGTAAATATCAATACGCGACTCGTCATGCAATTCAACTTAAAAAAAATAGCTACCAAAATAAGCAATTAGGAAGAAATCGCATTCAATATAAAATAAATTAACTCCCTTTAATTAAATATGTAGAAAGGTGCAGAAAATAAATTAATAGATACTTTAATCACTGTAGCCGGAACTAAATAAAACATGAAGATAAATGAAAACGCATTATAGTTTAATAGCTTAATTTTCGAAAGCCTTAAAAATAAGCCTATATTTTCAAAATATAGCCTTAGTAAAAACTCGCTACAACCATAAACGCTTTAAAAGGATGGAGTAAAAAGAAAAAAAAAGAAATCTCCCTGACTAAATACAGAAACAAAAAAAAGGGGAGGGGAGAAAGTGAAAATTTGAGGACCCCTACCAGTTGGTCGGCAGTTATTGCATTAATTAAAATATGCTTGTCTTTAATATAATACAACCCTTTCATTAACAATTCAAACTTGAAAAACCCAGTCAGACCATATAAAAGATACTTTTGACAAAAAGCCAGTAGTAGCACCTCATGTGCTTCGCACGGTGATGAAAAAAAAAATTTATTTATTAAAAAAAAAAACACACTTAAACAAAGCGAAGCTTACTTTTAACTAAAAAAAATAGTAGTAGTACCTCGCACACTTCAAACAGTAACAAAAAAAAATTTATTTTAATAATTAATAAAAACTCAGTATACATGGCAATTCTAAGTCATAAAAGCAAAACAAAATAATAATCAGTGAACAACGCCGTAGAACAATTGCAGCATTTCCTGGGACCATTGTTTAATAGATTCAGCCAGATCGTCAATAATCAGCCAAGAGTTTGGTTCAATAATGTTGAAAACATCAAGTCCCTGTCTGAATTGTATCTGCACCAATCCCGTCGTGCCAATTGCTTTTATTTTATCGTATGACTCCTGCCAAATACTGTAACAATAGTAGATTTTTTTCGGCTTTTCCACAAACATTTTATCACAATTTTTAATTATTTTAGTTAAGAGTGTTGTTTTGCCCAACATTGATGGCCCACACAGAAACGATCTGAATGGTGTTTTAAATTGATACATGTTCCCTTCAACAGTTCACCTGGACAACTAATTGTAGACTATAGCTGTTTAATGACTAAATAATTTCTCTACTAGTCCGTTCAAGAATAATAATAATGAGAAGAAAAAAATCAATATAGAATCATATTTCTGGTATTATAAAAAACAACACTTTACAGAAAACAAAGAAAAATACACTTTTTTAAATTTATTTATAAGAAAACATTAAAAAAAAGCACTAGAAAAAGCACTTTAATAAATATACTTAATTTGCAAATACAACATTTAATGAAAAATAATATCACTTTTTTTTTCAATGCAACATATATATTTACAAAAAAAATCTGCTCTAAGTCAAAAAAGGTAACTTTGATAGTGGCGGTGCGCCCCCCGCTGGCGGCCGCCCCCCGGGCTGCGAGCCCCCCCCCCCCCCCCCGCTAAGCCCCCCCCCCCCCCCCAAGGTTTTGGGAAATATTTATTGGACTTTATTCAAACCGAGACTTTCCCTATGGTTAATTCATTCAGCTCGGTCGGAAGTTAAATAGTGTCCCAGGGGGAGGTTAGTTACACCGTCTTGAAAAACATAGACTTTGTTGGAAATGGTACCCATTTAAATTTTTTCTATATTTACAGTAAAGTTCCTGTAATTGAGGGAACGAATTGCCAGCAATTTGGCCCGTGGAATTGTATTTTGAACACTACAATTCCTATAGATGTCCATTTCGAAATTTTTATCCACATAGCACGTGGGTACTCCTTTGCATCGTTTCTTGATTTCTTCGTCGTGTGTCTGTATAAAGTAAATCTTCGGACTTACAAACATACCACGGGAAATCATGTCGCTTACCGTTTTTGATTTAAAAAATAAAAGCTTATTTGGCGCCCGACGTTTCACTAGCACTGGGTAAAGCCCACTCCAATTGGTGTAGTCCATCCAATTGGTGTTTGTATGTGTGTGTGTGTGTTGTGTGTGTGTGTGTGTGTGTGTGTGTGTGTGTGTGTGTGTGTGTGTGTGTGTGTGTGTGTGTGTGTGTGTGTGTGTGTGTGTGTGTGTGTGTGTGTGTGTGTGTGTGTGTGTGTGTGTGTGTGTCTGTGTGTGTGTGTGTGTGTGTGTTTTTGTGTGTGTGGGGTTGTGTTGGTGAGTGTGTGTGTGTGTTGGCGTGTGTGAGTTAGTTTGAGTGTGAGTGATTGTGTGATTGAGAGAGTGAGTGTGAGGTTTGGTGAGTGATGGGGTTTTATAGGGGGTGTGGGGGGTGGTGTTTCGGGCGGGGGGGCTTGCGCGGGGGGGGTGTGTGGGTGTGGGTGTTTGTGTGTGGGTGTGTGTGTGTGTGTGTGTGTATCTGTATGTGTGTGTGGCTATATGTGTGTGTCTATGTGTGTATGTGTATGTGTGTATGTGTGTGTGTGTGTGTGTGTGTGTGTGTGTGTGTGTGTGTGTGTGTGTGTGTGTGTGTGTGTGTGTGTGTGTGTGTGTGTGTGTGTGTGTGTGTGTGTGTGTGTGTGTGTGTGTGTGTGTGTGTGTGTGTGTGTGTGTGTGTGTGTGTGTGTGTGTGTGTGTGTATGTGTGTGTGGGACCATCTTTCGGGTCCCATCATGTGTGCTCTAGGTGCGTCGCATCCGCAACGGGATCACGACGCCCCTGGGATGCGCCCCCTCCAGAGGAGAGGGATCTCCCATCACCATCGACCAACAAGACCAGAGAACAGCCGAGGCTGCCCTCAGCAATCACATCAGCACTTGCCACCTGCCCTGCGGCGCCCGTAGAGGGATCGAACTAAATAAGTAATTATTATTCCCAAAAAGGTTTTTGGACAATAAATGAAAAACTCTCTCTTCTTTTTAATTTAAAACTGGCCAGAGGGGTACGGGTCTTATTGGGTTATAACTGGCTTATTGCGAATTATTGTTTTTTAAAACACTTTGTAGCGCGTATTTCAAACGAACACATAAAATCTAGAGTAATCTGAATGCATATCTATCTTTAGAAAAGATGTAAAGACACACTATAGGTGACCTTTCACCACCGGACTGAGTACTTTATACTGGACAAACGACGGTCTTACAAGGCTCCCAAACACTGCAGCGGTCGAAATTGACTCCGAAAGGATTCAATTGACCCTTAGTGCTGGGCTTATCCCTCTTCGCTCGCCGCTACTAGGGGAATCCTTGTTAGTTTCTTTTCCTCCGCTGACTAATATGCTTAAGTCTAGCGGGTCGTCTCGCCTGAGCTGAGGCCGGGGGGTTTTATATAAACTGACAGGGTCATTTGTTTTTCAAACCAATCATCCAAAGTCACCTGGTCACCACTAACCCTGTAGTGCCAGCAAGCCCCTTGGAGTCAACAGTTCAACATCAAATAAACCAATTTCCCACTACCAAAGTCATAGTAGTCTATTCCTGGGCTAAAGGCTGTCAGTCAAAGTGTTTTAGTTGAAAAGAATTTGGATTCATCCTCATTGTGGCTTCTACTGTGCACAGCCCATAATGACAACACTCCTCTCGTTCCGCCAAAAAGGAGCTCAGTTACCATTACCCAGTTGGGTGACAAGTAAAAGGGTGATCCACAAGAGGCATCGCCCGTGGCTATGCCTCTTGTGGCAAATGCCAACGCATATTTCCCAACGCAGTGGCTTATGCAACTGCGTTGGGCAGTGGCATAATATAACAATCTTTTTCTTTTTCTTCTTCTGCTTAATGGTCTTCCTTGTTTTATTCCTCAAGGTCCTTGGTGATGTCCTTCGCTTCCCGCCTGGATAGAGACTGATGAGTGAAAGACGCGCACGCATCCTTTTCAGTTCCTCCCCATTTTGTCGAGATTTTAATTGCTCACCAACAGCTCTTGCTCAAGATCTAATATTTTCCTTAACACTCTCCTTGAAATTCTTGCCCGACCCCAAGTCCTGTAGTGTTGAAGCAGCAAAATTTGATGCAGCAGGTACGAGATATTTTCTGGCAAGGGGTATTGCAGAACGAAATAGCCTAGCAAACCAGCTACCAAGACCAAAGCCAGACATTGTAGTACGCCCTTTGTAGTAGTCCAATCCATTGCTTATTTGACGTGGACTCAAAGCACCAACAGAGAAATCGATAACGGGACAGACGAATGAAATTCTTCTATTGTTCATTTTGGGGGATGGTGCTGTCGCCGACAATGGGTCAAAAATGATATGTAATCACTGCTAAGCCTTTTGTTATTGCTAAAGGATCACCTAATTCACTTCGTATCGCTAACTGACAGAGTTCAAAATAAGAAACGTTTACAGGAACATATAGAAGATGCTTTATATTATTGCGAAGAACAAGTTCGTGAGTTGTTTTTTGTTCAAGAACACGTAGGAGGGGGACATTTGAATTATCAACTCTCGATGTTTCCACAAAAGATGCATAGAGAATTATACAAGAGTCTGAGTTGAAACCAGGTGGATAATCAGCAAAAATAACTTGATCCATCTCGTAAACGGTGCCAGCATTCTCCCATTGATCATATTCTGTTTAAAGCCAAGAACGTCTCTCAGATTATCATTGAGAATAATTATTTCAGTGTCAACAGGTGGGCACCTTGCAGACCCTGGAGTGCCCCTGGGCAACCTGGACCGCTTTCGGGACCTCCCTGGGCACCCTGCTACAAAATTGTAGTGAGAGCCAGATAAAGAACAAGTTCTCACGATAAAATTTGAAGATATGTCAGACAAAGAACAAGTTCTCACTACTTTTTTGAAGATATGTCTAAAAATTGTAGAGAGAACCAGATAAAGAAAAAGTTCTCACGATTAATTTGAAGATATGTCAGAAAAAAGAACGCGATGCGTCGCTTGTATTGAAAAAAATTAACAACATAACAAATAAAGTTTTCCGTGTATAATTATTAGTATTACTATGTTTATACTGTGTAGATTTTCCGAAACTGAAAACATTAATAGTTACGCATACAGAAACTGATGCAAAGTAGTTTATAAAAGATTAATTTTAGCATTCACAAAAACAAGGGTTATCCTTCTATATATTTGGCTAATTTTGTCAGGAAATAAGTGAACGTACGACTTTATAACGTGACGTCAAAATCATGTGTGACGTTTAAGATTATAAATGGAAAGATGGTATACGCCTGCAAGAAAAAATAAAATTTACCATGTATAATTACTATTCCCACTAATATATATATATATTAGATTCTTCCAATACCAAAAACATCTAAAATTGACTCATGCACAAAACGATTTTCATGGAACTATAAAATAGTAATTTATGCATTAGCAAAAATAAAGATTAATCTAATATATAATTGGGTAATTTAGTCTAAGCATAAGTAAGAAAACGTACTACATCATAAATTGGTGTCAAAATCCATGCAAGAAGTTAAAATTACATCAGCAAGGACCGAAATAATTTTATTATTTATTATGACTTTTAAATGATGCTCAATAATAATAATCGCGTGGATTAGTATTCGTTGCTTATGCACTTTTAAAGAATTTTCCTATTTTCATCTGTTTTGTAAGTAGAATCTGGAGGATTTTTAGCCAAACCATTGTCAATCGGTGGGGATAGGAAGAGTCTTAAACTGAGGTATACCAAAAAAAGAAAAAAAATATACCTAGATTGGAAACCAAAAGAGTCATAAGCACACTGCTTATGACACAGGTTAAGACAAAAAGGCTTACCTTAACGTTACTTGTCGAATGCAGTGTATCATAGAGTACTTCACCAGTGGACCAGTTTTGAAGGTTTTGATCGATTTCTACTTCTTTCCGCGAGAAATTTTCCTTGTCTCATGTCTGTCTCACGGGTTGATACTTCATTTGAGATTCTATATTGGACAGACAAGAGTAGTAACCACATATGAAATTTGCCTGTGCCCCTTTACCAAACAGGTTTCTGGTAGGTATAATCTGGTTTGGTGGGTATAATCTGGTTTGATGAGTATAATCTGGTTTGATGGGTATAGTCTGGTTTGGTTTTTCAAAGAGAGTGACTATCCCCATGCATATAGGTAAACATTTCTATAGGGCATTGCACTTTTTCAAAGAGATTCAGGGCTCCCTCACATTCCGGTCCAACCAGATATGTTTCTAGGCCAACCAGACATGGTCTTATACTTTTGAGGACTTGTCTTTCACTTTGATGAATGGGCAAGTTTTTCTGACGCAATTTACCAGATTTCTAGTTCATGGTATATATGTCTTTTATATATCAATTATTTTTTTGTTGTCACTATTCCAGTTTTTTCTAAACCAGTATTTGCATAGGGTTACTCCACATACGGTAACTTGATAAGTAGGTTTTTTTTTAAACTTGGCAAGGCATAATGTACTCAAGCAAAAACCATATAAGAAATTCACAAACTACATTCCAATCTTCATTATGTTTTAAGACATTGAATATAGTACACTACATATTATTAACTTTGAAAAATAATGGAATCGTCAATTTTCAATGTGAGTACAATTTCATTCTTTATTTCAAAAAAAAAAAAGCGTATAGGGTGAGATATAGGCTAGAGGGTGAATTCCTTATATACTTAATAATTTTTTTTTAGTTTAGGCTATGTCCAGGAATCCTTTTCTTCCTTTTTATTTCTGATGTTTTAAGTATTTTGTAATTTAGGTATATAGCTTTTAAAAACTTTGCATATAATTGTCATTTTTTTTGTGTTTGATACTATGGGATTGAGAGTCCAATGCCCTCCGTTAATGTTCTGAATAAGTAAGAATCGAGCTAGCTAATTAAATTTTGTCATTTTTTTAATTTCAAATTTTGGGGGTTTAGTACTATGATATTTGTATGTACGCGAAGGAACATTTGAGCAGAAAAAATATTGATTTGTAAAAAAGTAGCAGGCGTTCTAAAAGCACTAATAGATTGAGCACTACGAGTTTCAGAATCGACTTTATAAGTCAAATTATATCACGGGAAGAGGGTAATATTCTCAATAAGTAAGAATTGAGCTAGCTAATTAAATTTTGTCATTTTTTTTTATTTCAAATTTTGGGGGTTTAGTACCATGATATTTGTATGTACGCGAAGGAACATTTGAGCAGAAAAAATATTGATTTGTAAAAAAGTAGCAGGCGTTCTAAAAGCACTAATAGATTGAGCACTACAAGTTTCAGAATCGACTTTATAAGTCAAATTATATCACGGGAAGAGGGTTTTAAAATCCCCCTTCCCTCCAAAACTCAAAATTTTCAAAAATTTTATTTTAAAAACTTTTTTAAATATTTGTAAAGCTTTAAGACATAGAGCACTACAAACATCGGAATTGACATTATAGGTCAAATTATATTATAGGGAGATGTTTTTGAAATCACCCCTCCCTCCTTCCCTTCCCTCCAAACTCAAAATTTTCAAAAAATTTATTTTAAAAGCTTTTTAAATATTTCTAAAGTGCTACAAACATCAGAATAAACTTTAGAGGGCTTATTACTAAATTTTTCTTCTTTTTTTTTAAGGAAGAGGATTCTTGCAATTATCCCCCTCTGGAAAAGAAACCAAGATGGAATAAATCAACAATGATGCAAGCCTTAAGGCCCTCCATCATTAAATATACTGGTCCAATTATAACTGTTTTAGACCAGCCAATGGCTTAGCACCCGTTAATACCCGGAGCCTCTGAACAAACCACTACATACTCTGGAAAGACATTGAAAAGAGACTGGGCTGATTCTCGTAATGCCACAGCCCAGTCAACTCAATATCGTGAGGTTGAACTCCTGAATTTCATTCCCGCGGGTTTAGTTGAAGAAGCCTGGTCATTACTCTCTAGTATATATATAATTTTTTTTCTTTCTGCGTTGACAAAAATAAGACGTATTTTCTCAAGCGCTCAACTTTTGATGAACCAAACATCAATTTGTTTATAAGATAATCTATAATAATCTTAAGTATTTTTCTTTCCTTCGACATCTTGTCATTATATCGAAGAATGTTTATAGCACTGAAGTAGAACATAGCTTATCATATATTTCTATAAAACCTCACCTCTAATTTCTCTTTTAGGCAAGATGTTTTCTAATGCAATAGTACATTATTTCTTTAAACAAACTAAATATATAAAAAAAACAATCCACTATTTCACAGTTGGCATTTGAACAACCATTCCTAAACTGGTATATGTTTTTGCACTAAGCTTTCGAACGTATCTGGCAGTTATTAAAATGTCCCTTCAGTACACCTGAATTTTTAATCCACCGACAGGTATAATTCGAATTTTAAATGCTCCTTGCAAAGTGGGCTTTAAATAACAGGATGTCTAACTTCGATAAGCAATTAACACAGGAAAAAAAGGTTTTTTAATAATTTCCAAATATATCATCACAGTGATGTCAAAAAGCATTACTTGGGAGAACCCGTTTTTGGTCATTTCAAGCAATTATTTCGACGAAACAGTTAGGGACATTTTAAAAGATGTTTTTGAGAACGAAGTTGAGGCTGTTCTATTTGAACAGTGTTTTTGTATTTTAACCCGTCAAAAATTATGAGAAAATTAAGAATTTTTTAAGTAGAAATTCAAACATCGCATAATTTGTTTCCGCAGAACGTTTCTATCTGACTTCAGCGCATTTCTATCTGATGTTGTTTCCGCCGCACGTTATAGGCTAATGGAATATAGGCTAAGGGGTTAGAAACACAATTTCAACCTGTAAGAATATTTCGATGTGTGTGTGTAAGTGTGTGTGTTTGTGTGTGTGTGTGAGAGTGAGTGAGGGGGTGGGAGTTTGACTCATTTTGTGTGAGTCTGTTTTTTAGTGAGAGAGAGGGATTGGGTGAGAGAGAGAGTGATTGTGGTTGTGAGTGAGTGTGGGTGTGTCTGTGTGGGTGTGTGTGTGTGTGTGTGGGTGTGTGTGTGTGTGTGTGTGTGTGTGTGTGTGTGTGTGTGTGTGTGTGTGTGTGTGTTTGTGTGTGTGTGTGTGTGCATGTATGTGTGTGTGCGTGTGTGTGTGCATGCATGTGCGCGTTTGTATGTGTGCTATTAACAAAATTTGTAATTTAATATGCATTGTTTTTTAAATAATGCTATAAGCAAAAATTTATAATTTATTATGCATTTGTTTGATAATTTCGAATCAAATTAAGAAAAAAAGAAAAGTGTGTTATAATTGTGATAAAACTTTCGTCAAAAAAAAAACTTAATCCATTCATTTTCTAGTTTCAGGGGGAAGCTGTGAAAACTTCTGCCTTCCCTGGTCCGGGACTTCAAAGTATCATGGGTAATTGTCCCCTCTCGCCGGATGTTAGTGAAGGTACGTTATTTGATATCCCCCTGGATTTCCAATTTACAGCTGAAGAAATAGACAGTCTTATGCAAATTGTTGGGCCTCATTTTTCCGGGGACACTTTTAACGATAACTTTACTATTAGTGAATTGAGTCCTGTACAAATAGGTACAGGACTTGAAAATAGTTCTATATCACTGGAATTGCGTGAATTTTATTTTTTAGAATCTGATCAGGCATTTTACAAATATATAGGGTTAATTTTAGACCCCCCAAGGGAAACGCTAACCTTATTGTAAAGGACCCCTTGAATGTCTTCCATAGATATATCTAAACAATTCAAGTGAAAGTTGAGATTCAGATTCAGAATTGGGGGGGGGGGGGAGGGTCAAGGAGGGGTTAAAGCATCAGTAAGTCAAACAATTTATTTACAGAATGGGACATCCGGGGAAATTTTTTATTTTAACTTTTCAATAGGAAGCCAGTCTTTACCCTGGTCGAAACGAATTTAAAAACAACATATTTAACAGCGTAAATAGATTAATATCGACTTTGGATACACTTAATGAGAGATTTAGCGGATCCACCATTTTAGAAATTGAATGCATGGATTTTAATTTCAGTATATTTAAAAAAAACTTTATTTCTAGGGGGGCGAAGTAGCGAAATATAATGTCACCTAAATTTTACAGCTACGGGAGGGGTTCAGGGCTTCGGTTTTAAAACAGGGTAGCAATGTTTTAAGTATGTATTTTTAGCTGCAGCCCATAAAACATTATGTAATGAGTCAATAATAAAAAATCTTGACAAAATTTCGTGCAATGTCGGAAACAATTTCCCTAAAGTAAATTTTGATTGTTTAGAGGGAAAGTGTCTGCTGTCTTTGAAAGAAATAACCTTATTTCAAAAAGCAAAGGAAAATCTTTGGGTGGGGGTGGTTGTTCTCTAGTATGACACTGAATTTGTAGATGGGGGAAAAAACCGAATATAAAAAGGGTTTTGTATTAAGTGAGGAAATCGTCAGTGGATAAAGTTAAATATTGGGTATGGGGTATTTACGAGCCTCCCAAAGATGTAAATTGTAATGGCAATTTTTTTCCCGTTACAGTAATCGGTCAACTCCAATCCCAACGCAAAAAGAAAGGGAAACGTCTCATTTGTCTAAAGTGCATTTCTCCGTTTAGATCGGAGCAGTCGGTTTTGACCGACATGAGCCCTTGTAAACCTCACGTGAATTGACTACGAGAACTTTCGGTAGAAGGCAAGGATACTTTATTAATTAAAAATTTCCAAAATTTTTGTATACAAGCTGATAAAGTATGCTTGAGCTGTGAATCAATAATAAATGAGGTATCGGATTCATCAATGCTAGATATAGTCAAAAAGAATAAATTAGTTGTGTGGTGCTATGCGAATGCCCGTCGTTACGGCAACAATAAAATGGTAGTAGAAGTTTTTTTTTACTATGGACGAGGAGGGGAGCATAGAAAAGTTCTTGGTTTCTTTAATAAATATCGACAACGAGGAAATTTTAAGATCACGTCATATCAATTACCCGATGACATTGTCAGATAAAGAGAAACTGGCGCTGGAAAAGGGGCAAATTTTAGAGGTGTGTAGGAGCTCCCTTGCCACAAAAAACGCGTTCCAGGACCATGACCACATTTTTAACCCAAACTCAACGGGAAAAGGTAATTTTTGAGGGTGGTGTCACACTTCATTTAATTTAAACAAGAAACAGCGACTTTTTTTTCCTCTTTTTATAAAAAATGCTAATTACAATCTGCAGTATCAGCTCCATGCAATGGTATATCTTCAATGAAATGGATCAATAGATGATTCATAGGTGATAGACAGCCTTTCCTTCAAAATCAAACCTAAGTCCGCAAAAAAGATGCTTTTTTTAGAATTTATGTGAACTTTTGTTGAAACTGGCGTGGAATATACGAATAAAATTTACTTTTTAGATTCATACGGTTTTTTCCCTAAATCATTGAGCGAATTAATTCAAGTGCAGAAAAACGATGACGATTGCAATACTCTCCTCCTTCTCAAACAAAAGTTTCAAAATGATGTATATGATTTGTTGACGGTCAAGTGCATATATCCTTATGACTCTTATTGTTCCATGTCAATATTCGCCAAGGAATCTAATCTTTCGAGTGAATCGTTTTACGATATTCTACATGATCTTAGTTGCACCCCCGATAAATACTGTTTTTATAAAAAAAAGTTTGGGCAAAGGGAGGGTGTAAAAATGGGTTTGACTACTGCAAGCTGTATTTGTCGAGTGACGTGTTAACCCTGTTAGACATTATGTGTAAAAATACGGATAAAATCTATGAGGAATTTAATCTTGATTTGGGCTATTATTTTTCATCGCCTCATCTAGTGATGGACCTCATCCTAAAAATTTGTGGGGAAAAAAATTGGGCTAATCACAGACATCGATCAGCATCTGTTCATAGAAATATCAATGAGGGGGGGTTTTGTTTTTCACGGGGACCGTATCTTGGAAACCGATCCAACGGGGGAGAAGACGGGGAAAGAATAGGAGGCAGTTGTCCTCGATATGAAGTCACCCGATCGATCGGCCCTATTTCATTGTGTGCCATCTTGTATCGACTATTTATTAGTAATTCACACTATTTCTCCCCATTTACCTAACATTGACAGTGGTGAGAAGACTGGACTGATTGGATCTTTTTTTGAAATTGATGGAGAGATACCAGTCGAGCTTCACGATTCAATAAAGGCTTTGTTTTCCCATGCATCAATAGACCTGTGACTAAGAAATATTTGAGTCCTCACAATAGGTGTTTGGTCGAGGTGGAACTATTGTATTGGATGAATTCAAAACAAAAACTTATTACTTACCTTCTGCCGAAAAAACATAGTTGTAAATCAAGTAGCTTTAAAATTGATGTGCAACAACGGTTTTATCGTCACAAAGGTTCACCGAGCACTCCGGTTTAGTCAAAAACCCTATTTGAAAACATTTGTTGACACTTTTGTCAACAAACGTTCTGAAGCGCAGACGGAGGCTGAAAAAGGAATTTATAAACTCATTTTGAATTCGAGTATCAGCAAAATGCGTGAGTGTTCGCAATAAGAATGGTTGTGACTTCGTCATTAACCCTAAACAATGTGCTCAAATTATTGCCGATCCAAATTACACTTCCTTTACAATCATTGGCCCGGACATGGTACTTTTGAATAGGAAAAAAAACCACATTTTCTTGAATAAAAATAATGCTGAAGGCAATGCGATCTTGGAGATCTCTAAAAATCTCATGTTGGAATTATAATACAAACTGGCTAGGTTGCAGTGGCCGGAAAAGGGGCAAGTAGAGGTCTGTGACAGTGACATAGATTCTCTACTGTTAAAAGTAAAAACCTCAAATCTAATTAACGATTTGGCGCACGGTAAAATTATAAGTTCACGGATTGACTACACCAATGGGAGTGATCTTTACCCTGAGCTATTAAAACGTCTGGAGCCCAAGCAGATTTTATTTTTAAAATCAGAAACGGGAAGCGACTTGATTTTCCATGGTATGTTTGTAGGTCTAAAAGAGTACTTTATGAAAACACATAAAAATAAAATCAAGAAGCAGGTCAAATGAGGACCAATATGCTCTGTGGACAACAAGGCTAACAATAATCTTTATATGAATCGTATTGTTGAATGCACAATTCAACAAGCTAAATCGTAGGCACTTTGTTCCCTCAAAGACAAAAAATTTACTGTAAATATAGAAAAAATTATCAAGAGTACCATTTCCAACAAGGTCTATGTTTGTCAAGATGGTGTGACTACCCTCCCCCTTGGACACTATTTAACTTCAGACCGGGCCGAGTGTGTTACCCATAGGGAAAGTCTCGGTTTAAATAAAGTCCTGTAAATCATTTCCTAAAAACCTTTGGGGGGGCCTCGAGGCGAGGGGGGGGGGGCTCGCGGCGGGGGTTGGGGCCTCGCGGCACGCGGGGGGCGTCGCCAGCGGGGGGCGCACCGCCACAATATCAAAGTTATCTTTTTGACTTAGAACAGATTTTTTTTGTAAATGTTTCATTCAAAAAAAGTGATATTTTTTTTCAAGTGCTCTCTAATTTAATGTTGTATTTTTGTCTCTATAAATAAACAAAAAAAAGTATTAAAGTGTTTTTTCTCTGTGTGTTCCATTGTAAATGTTGCATTTTTTTTATTATTATAAATAAATTTAAAAAAGTGTATTTTTTTTAAGTATTGTTACTTTTTATGTATATAATAAAAGAAAAATATTATTCTTTATTCGTCATCTTCTTGTAGAACAGAGTAGTAGTAGGGAAATTATTTAGTCATTAGACAATTAGGGTCTACAGTTAGTTGTCCAGGTGAACTGCGGAAGGGAACATGTATCAATTTAAAACCCCATTCAGATCGTTACTGTGTAGGTCCTCAATGTCGGGCAAAACAACACTCTTAACTAAAATAATTAAAAATTGCAATAAAATGTTTGCGGAAAAGCCGAAAAAAATATACTATTGCTATAGTATTTTGCAGGAGTCATACGATAAAATAAAAGACATTGCTGCCACGATGAGATCAGTGCAGATACAATTCATACAGGGACTTGATGTTTTCAACATTATTGAACCAAACTCTTGGCTGATCATTGACGATCTGGCTGAATCTATTGAACAATGGTCGCAGCGAATTCTGCAATTGTTCACTGTTCACTCTCATCCTTAAAAGATTTCAATTACTCTGGTTGACAACAATATCTTTCGTCAAAGAAAATTTAAGCAAGAGGTTAAATTGAACTATCCATACTACACAGTACACAAATTTTTTTGTAAGTTCAGCATGCTCAAAACCCTCACTACACAGATCTATCAGGGTGTCCTTATTTTCTAATTTCGACTTACAATCAGGAACACAATAAAAACCACTGTTATATATTGTTGTATCTTAATCAAAATACACCCGAGGATATGCGTGTAGTCACAGATATTTTCGACAATGAAATTACAGTATATCTCCCCATGAACGCTAAAAAGACCTATTAGTCGCTATCATGACACTGAAGAAACTACATGAAAATAGGCACTTGTTTTCAGTTCTAAGCACTTCAAAACCTCAGCTTAGAAAAGCAATACTCAAAACTGGCATTGACAATGATTTCATTAATCTAATGTTTGAACTTTGTTTAAATTTGACCAACGATAATGTTAAAGTGCAATAAGTTGTTAATCAACAGGCAAAGCAAAATCGCTCCTGTGTACTTACATTGGCCTCTAAAAAGAAATGAAAGAATTTTAAAAGGAAACGACTTCTTCAGGGAGGCGGTAGCTTTTTCACACTTTTACTGCCAATAATTGCAGGGCTTGTAAACAGTTTTTCCTAGATGGCAAAACCCTATAAATTGACTCCAATAGAACTCGCTCTCTCACCCGTGGAACACTTTGAGAACAATCTGAGCAAACTTCTTGACAATAAAACTATTGAGGATGATAAAAAACTGATTGTACTTCAAAATACGCTTCACCGAATGGACAAACATAGGTCCTATCGATCGAAGCCCACTGCTGCTGCTGCTGATCCCAAAAAGGAATCATCTCCTCAAGAGTCTGCTGCTGCTGGAACCCAATTAAAGAAGGAGGAATTGGATTCAATTGTATTGAAATTTGTAAATATAAGGCCCTTTTAATATCTTGAACAAAGAAAACGACTCCTAACCTATCTCTTGGAAAGTGATCAAATTCAAGTTGAGAGCAATGGGGAAATGATTATAATTCAGGGCAAGAGATCTAATCTACTTGATTTAATGTATGACATGGTTACAAATCTTAAAGGACTATTATATTTTGACTCTCGTATATACAGCTTTATTATTCCTATGACCCTCCAAAAAATTATTTTTTGCAATTTAATAATAATAAAAAAATTAAATGAACGTGCATCATCATCATCCCATTTATTAGATGAACTTGAAGAAGAAGAAGATTTTTAATCGGTTTTTGGAAAAAATGTTACACAACTTGGGACTCAAGGAAACCAACGACTTATCAAGTCAGCGTCACCACCAGCAGTAGCCCATCTACACAGTGTTAATTGACATTAAACTGCGTGTTTACGTTTAAAATGGCTGACGTTCCGAAAGGTGTTTATGACAATATTGCTGAGGTGGGTATTGAAAGCTCCCCCACAACTCTTAGCGAGGTCACTGGTGCTTACAACATAAGTGTGCGGGAATATTTACAGCATGGACCCCGATACACTATGTACATACGACATAGACTTCGCACCAATCAACATCAAAAAAATAAAGCATTCTCCCCGCTGCATATAATGAAAGCGGGTCTTCTGACTCTAGACGAACTTTAAAGACGTCACATAACGCCGTACAAGTACATTCTACTTGCAATCATTTGTTTTGGTTGATATTCATCTGCAATTCAATTACGATCAAAGATCGGTGTTGAAGTTTCTAAGGCTATTGAAATTACTCTCGAAAAGCATTCATATAAAAAAAATTCAAACGGATCGCGGTAGTGAATTTGTTAATCCACATGTTGCAAAAGTACTAGAGAAATATAGTACACTGCTCTATCATAGTCATAGTCCTTTAAAGGCTGCATTGGCCGAACTATAGATAAGGACTATTCGACTTTTAATTTCAATATTATTTACATTGAAAAATACACCGGCCTTTATTCATGATTTTGATAAAATAATATTGATTTATAATCCACGACCTCATCAACAAATGCAAATATCTAAGCATCTGGACGATTCTAAATTGGTTCATAATACTATTGGCACCTCTCTTGAACAGTATTCCAATTGGACGATAGCCAAGAAGAAAAATATATTATATGAGGTCGACACCAGTCTACTCAATAGAACAACTAATAACTTTGAAAAGGGAAATCAATTGTGGTTTTCTAAACTTTTTAAAGTGGCACAAATACTTTGCACAAGACCAACAGCTTACAGTCTGAGCGATAAAAAAGATTAAGAGATTATCGGTAGCTATTATGTATGTGAATTGCAATAAGTTAAAAATGCTAGTGAAATCTATCAAATTGAAAAGATATTAAAGACTCGTACTGGCTGGGGTAAGAAATAGTTACTTTTTCGGTGGCTAGGATACAACTCTAATCTGAATTCTTGGATCGGTGTTGAAGGTATTGATAATGCCTAATGATTTTTATATAACATTTATGTCCAGTGTTTCCTATCCTCTCTACAATAACTTGAATAAGACAAGTGATTTTTGGACAAAACTCTCCCCCGCCATCGAATGTGACGGTACATATAAATTTGCCCGTTTTAACCGTATCTTACGAAATGGATATTAAAGCACTAGAAAGGATCATGTGTCAGAACTTAAACCGTTGCCGTGCTTGTGGGCTACGTACGGGTTGAGCGATGCCAACTATAACTGTGACGTAGCACTTAAATCTAGTGACTATCCATCTGCCGAATTAAGGTACCTTAGAAATGATACCAAGAGGATTTATTGCCATAGAATCAATAGAAAAATCTCGTATCGTAGGAATGGTAAATTCAATTTTAATTATTCATTGGAACATGATAGGATTTACATTAGCACACCTGTTGACACTGAAACAATTATTCTCAATGATAATCTGAGAGATGTTCTTGGCTTTAAACAGAATATGATCCATGGGAAAAATGCTGGCACCGTTTACGGGATGAATCAAGTTATTTTTGCTGATTATCCACCTGGTTTCGCCTCGGACTCTTGCATATTTCTCTATGCATCCTTTGTGGAAACGTCGAGAGTCGGTAATTCAAATGTCCCCCTCCTACGTGTTCTTGAACGAAAAACAACTCATGAACATGTTCATCGCAATAATATAAAGCATCTTCAGTATGTTCCTGTAAACACTTCGTATTTAGAACTCTGCCAGTTAACACTAAGAAAAGAATTGGGTGATCCTCTAGCAATAACAAAAGGCTTAGCAGTAATTACATATCATTTTCGACCCATTTTCAACGAACGTTAACAAAGCATAAAATGAACAATAGGCGGGCTTCGGGTGTTAGCCCTGATATTGACGGTTATCCCTAAACACTGTTCTCGCGTCAAATAGGCAATGGACTGGTCTGCGACAAGGCTTGCATTACAATTCTTGGTTATGTGCTTGTCAGCCGGTTTGCTTAGCTTTATTGTTCTGCACTATACCTTGCCAGAAAATATCTTGTGCCTGCTGCATTAAATTTTGCTGCCTCCCCACTACAGGACTGTGGATATGGCAATAATTTCAAGAAGTGTGTTAAAGAAAATATTATATATTCAGCGAAAGCCATTTGCGAGAAATAAAAATCTCACCTATACGGGGTGGTGCTGAAAAGGATTTGGTCGAGTCAGTCACTAATCAGGTTATCTCCCCGGCGGAAAGCAAAAGACCTCACCAAAGTTTTTGAGGACCTAAACAAGGCCGGTCAATAAGAAGAAGAAAAAGAAAAAGATTTGTTCAACGTCATAATCGAATCTCTCCTGGGCTGACTAAATTCCCCCACAAGACAACACTTCCAGCGATTCGATTCACGTAGACTCTAGAAAGAGCTGGAAATGAAGATTTAAGTATTAAACATGGTTACTATGAACAATTACATCCCAAACAACCCCTCTTGGAGAATATACACTTTCAAATATTTTCCAATGAAGACTATTTCATTGATTTGTCGTCTACATTTATTGATTTAAATGTTGTGGTGAAGAAAAAAGTCAGATAATACAACTCCAAATGCCGGCGATGGTCTCTCCTATGAAAACTGTATTCTACACAACCTATTCAAACAAATTAATGTATTTATTAATGGAACATTGGTGAGCACTAGCAATAATTTATCCAACTATACAAGCTACAGACTATTTATGATGATGACACCATTTGTTTACTAGAAGTTGAGATGAATGACACCTGTTAATTTATATAAATCTGATTTTGATTGTGACGGTGATGCTACTAAAGCTTGGAACGATTAGTACAATCTGGTTATACAATTAGATATTTATATATTCAATATATCCCAATGGATACCCTCCAATCTCAAGATTGACATAAAGCTACAGATGGCCCTATCGAATTTCATTTTGAGAAAAACACTTCCTGCAGCACCCGATTCAAATGTCATTATCACATCGGCAATTCTCCATGTCCGAAAACAACAAGTTATGAACTCTGTTGCGTTGACAGTGGAAAAGCTAAGAGCCAATGGCAACAACATTAAACTTCTTGTCCCTCATGCAATCACCAATCAACGTCACATTGCCACCGGCTCTCGTAGCTATAGCGATTCATCATTTATCAATGGAGAAATCCCATCAAAATTGGCTTTGGCCTTTGTGAAGAGTGGTAGTGCCGTTGGATCCTGGACTGAATCCCCGCATGATTTTAATTTTTTCGGTCTATCTAGCCTTGTGTGCAAAGTGAATGGTATTCCACTTTACACTCTATCAATTTACAAAAAATCCTATATAAATTTCGACGAGCTGAACGTGAAATCCATAGATTAAGACTCTCAAATTTTTGAGATTATTTGAGGGATATAGATGTATTACGAAAGTCTAGTAGTTATTGTTTTAGGCTTTACAAGCGCGAAGAATATGAGCATTTCACGAACTGGGAATGTACGTTTACAGTGTACATTTGCCGATACTTTGACTGAGAATATCACGCTAATATTATTGAGTCAATTTAAAACCTATTGGGAAATCACACCCGTCGGCAGTGTTCTACTAGACCTTGCACCATGAACACAAATCAAATAATCAATGTATTGAGTATGGATCCGTACATGTCCCAGTACAAGTCCTATTGCATACCCTCGGACTTCATTGAAAAAAATTCCAAGTGTTAAAAATACCCTAATCAAAGTTAATAGCAGGCCATCATCACTGACTTTTATCTAGTGGCATTGCGTATTTCGATCAGTATAGTTTGTAGAATTAGTTTAGCACTCGGTCTATCCTTCCTGAGTCTGCGTGACATTCAGTAGCAACCATAGCAGAAGCGGGGGGAACTCCTTTATTAAAATTCAACGAAAAGTACAAGGTTGGACGCCATAGATGCGCGACTCCATTGAAGATATCTTTTTTATGCTCTTATGTCGTGGTTATACATACAATCAGTTTCTTGAAATTTGAGTTGAATTACCTCGATTAAACGACTTTCTAGTGAAAATATACTTTCTAGTGTGTTTAATATTGATTTTAGTGTCCTAGTAATAACATGTTCTAAAGATGTATGTGAAATTGTTTATTAATAATAAAAAGTTATATACATGATAAAACGACTTTTCTACTCTTTATATTTCATCCGCTACTAGGTATTTCTCGACAACAACTAGTGCAGGTAGATTATCTGAATTCAGCGTGTACTGATCCTGATGCATTGCAAAGTCAGGGTCACATTTTCTACAGTAGCGTGTGATTTCTCTCTTGTCATATCTCTTTGTATAGTCAATGATACTATTCTCATTCATTCAATAGAATTCACATGTTTCAATTTGCGCATTTGAAGTAATTTCACAAACAGTGTCCTCAAGGGTTGAATCACTGTCTGTCACTACCAAATAAAAATGAGTGGGCTTATAATCAAAACACCCATCGTCTTCACAACAGTTACATAAATACAATATTATCATTTTTTTCCAACAATTTAATCGCTTAACTGGTTCCTCCTCCCAGAACAATCTAAAACCACGACGATACCATTCTCGTAGCAATAAACTAAAATCACGGTTAGGATTCTTTCCAATCGCAACGGAATATGTACTTCCCCATTGATTACATTTATCAAAATGACAATTGGAGCTGAGGTAACCTCTATAATGAGAGTCACATGCCTCTTGAAGACAGGAATTACAATCTTTAATTTGTACAGCCTATCCTCCATTCAATTTAATCAGTTTGCATAATCTACACTTTTCACCATACTCATCAATCATTGTGCAATTCTTACATGATGACCAGCTGCCCAGTAAGTACATACATAGTGGATATGTATGGAACATTTTGTCATGTGTTGACCCTCTCACTGCCACAATGAAACTGAGCTAGCAACATCAAAAATTGTCTGAGATAGAGAGAGAGAGAGGAGTAAATTATCATTGAGTACCCTCTTTATCTTGAAAAAAAAAGTCCTAAATTTCAAAACTACTGTTTAAAAGCATATCTACAATATCATTTTGCTGTGTTGTGATCAATATATTAATTAATTGTGTAAATGCATTTGGACCACAATGTAGAAGCTTCATACAATAGTCTAATGATGGAGAATCAGTTTTCATTATATCGACATAGATAGCTCTAGAAAATTGTCATCTAGAATCAAATGTTTTTCCATAAGAATTAGATTTCCCACTATTTGCTCTTTGTCAAATCTTTCCATTTTTTAGAGTCCCAACTGTCTCACGGCCAATTTCCAACTAAACATAATTTTTTTCTACTCTAAAAAATATGCGCTAGTCTACTATGGGAAGAAAAAAAATACCAACGATTTAGAAACAGTTTTATTGAACATAATTACAATAATCATCACTGATGCATTTTGTTCTCATCAATATATTTCGATAGGACATCTAACGACGACCGAAGTTTATTTATATGGAGAATATTCACTTTTCCAGGAAAACATAGCTGCTCTTCCTGCTTAAATTTGCTGAATGATATCACGTATCTAGCATACATAGTGGCCCATTCAAGACATAGTCTACAACCAGCAGTTTTTTCCATAGCCACATTGGGTACTCGTGAATCACTGCTGCTGTTGTCGGCTCCATCATTAATCTCCAATAATGTAAATGCACCACTCATTTTTTTCCTCTACTAATATCCTCGCAAATAAACTATTCTATCTGAATTCAATTCTCTTACTAATATGAATTGTAAATAAAACTATTCCTTTTATTCAAATCCCAATCACAAATCAAGTTATACTCACTCTCTTTGAAAAGGTGTAATGCCCTGTAGAAATGTTTACCTATATGCATGGGGATAGTCACTCTCTTTGAAAAACCAAACCAGACTATACCCATCAAAAAAAGATTATACTCATCAAACCAGATTATACCCATTAACCAGATTATACCTACCAGAAACCTGTTTGGTACAGGGGCGCAAGCAAATTCCATATGTGGTTACTACTGACAAGTCATTAGCCGGATAATCATATGAAAGTATAGTTGGCAGTTGCACAGCACTAGGGCTAATACACATCTTGTCACACATTGAGGAAATACTTTTCTTTTCAGCAAATTGACTAGTCACAGTATTAGACGCAGTCCCTAACCCAATTTTCTTTTTCGGCTGGGGTCCCATGGCCGCCGCTTCCATTGCTAACCATCGCCAACCCAAAAGTCTCAGTCCATCAGCCTGAATTAATGAAATCTGCTAGCTCAGAAATTGGGTCTCAGTCCACCAGCCTGAATGGTTGAAATCCACTAGCTCATAATGTGGGTCTCAGTCCACCAGCCTGAATGGTTGAAATCCACTAGCTCATAATTGGGCTCTCAGTCTACCAGACTGAATGGTTGAAATTCAATAGCTCAGAATTGGGGCCTTTGTCTACCAGCCTGAATGGTTGAAATCCACTACCTCAGA
This sequence comes from Artemia sp. Qi Xiang Cuo, assembly GCF_049724085.1. Taxonomy (NCBI): domain Eukaryota; kingdom Metazoa; phylum Arthropoda; class Branchiopoda; order Anostraca; family Artemiidae; genus Artemia; species Artemia sp. Qi Xiang Cuo. The sequence continues at coordinate 101,909,647 of NC_142794.1, read as the reverse complement.
ATTGGGGTCTTAGTCCACCAGCCTAAATGGTTGAAATCCACTAGCCATCTCATCTCATACCATACACTCAGTGGCGGTCAACTGATTCCATCGCTAACCTTCTCTAACCCAAAAAATTGTTTTTCATTTTCAAATGGGTTGCCATGTCCACAGCTTCCATCGCTAACCATCGCTAGCCCTAGTTTTTTTTTTCAAATGTGGCATGTCCACCGCTTTCATCGCTAACCATCGCTAACCCAAAAGTTTCAGTTCATCAGCCTAAATTGTTGAAATCCACTAGCTCAGAATTCGGGTCTCAGTCCACCAGACTGAATGGTTGAAATCCACTAGCTCATAATTGGGGTCTCAGTCCACCAGCCTGAATGGTTGAAATCCACTAGCTCATAATTGGGGTCTTAGTCAACCAGCCTAAATGGTTGAAATCAACTAGCCATCTTATCTTATACCATACACTCAGCGGCAGTCCACCCTTTCTATCGCTAACCATCACTAACCCAATTTTTTTCCATTTTCAAATGGAGTCCAATGTCCACTGCTTCCATGGATAACCATCGCAGACCCAAAAGTCTCAGTCCACCAGCCTGAATGGTTGAAGTCTACTATTTAAATCTAACTCTAATAGTATTAGATTAACTAAAATTAGGTTCAATTTGCAATGATGTTAAATATATTGTAAAATAATTTTTTTTTTTAATTTTTTTACCAAAATTATACTTATGTGTGGCCTCCTCTTAAAATATTATTAAAATATTAAAAAAAACCTTTTAAAATACTTATTTATCAATATTAGCATAAATTAATTTAACTTTAAAACACTTTTCCGTTGCCCTCCCCCGCAAATAATAACATATATATTAATAACAAGACTTAATCATTCTTATTTTCAATGACATTCCGATGCTATATGTTTTCTTTCATTTTATTAAAATACTCCTTATTAAATTCTAATTGAAGTTATCAGTGAAGAAAAACTTTTATAATATTTAACTTTATATATATATCTTAAAAGACAGAGATATGATCATTAAAGGGAGGCAGTTTTATAAATGGTGAAAATAAAATAAAAATTATATCAAAATAAGTTTTCAATATTTCAATTTATACTTAATAAGGGCTCTGAATTAATAAAAATGTTTAGAGAAAAATTATTTCTCCATAGTATTAAAAAAATATCCAATAAGAAATGAACTTACGGTATCCGTTTCATTTTTTTCAAAGGTTTCAATAACTTTAACTATTCTGTATAACTGTATATAGAAATTTTGAGGGGACGTTAAGACACATCAAAATATACTAATTAGAACTAGATAAAGAATTGGCTATACAACTACTCCCAGAAATTCTCTCAAACTGAAAATGCTAAAATAATAAAAATTACTGCCATATTTAAAAAAAGGTTAAAATCCATAATCTGCGATAGATTCAAAATTGCTTTGGCACACAGAATCCTATTAAGGTCAATTCCAAACAGTCCTGACCTCTCTGTTTCAGCAGGTGAAATGTTCTAAACACCCTTATTGAAACTATTTTTTTCAAATCCATTCATTGTTGTCAATCGCTGTCCACAAGTTATGCAAGATTTGCATTATTCATATATAAGTTTTTATCAAAGAGGTAATCGTACAAACTTTGAAAAAGCCTCATTCGATTTAAATCAAAAATTCTATTTCCGTTTTTTAAAGTAAATAATAATCGGACAGTATGCAGTCCCCCCCCATGCATTAAAAACCAGAAAATTTTTGCAATCAAAAACAAATAAAAATTAATTAAAAAAAACTATGCGAAAAATAAGTTTTCCAAGAAAAGTAAAGCGCCAATGACGCAGTAAATTTTAGGCTTCAGCAGTGAGGCGATACCCGAACTCTTGTTTGTAGTTATTTTTATTCGATTCAGGCTTGATTTGCGTATTCAATTGAAGTTTCACTTGTTCTAAGATTTATTTATTCATTTACATTAATATCTATTGTATGTTTGCTTGCATTGATTGTTTATTTAGTTTCTGTTAGTTTTAAGTTTCATTTATACTTCAATGGCTAAATATTTTTTTCGTCTTAAGCTTTATTTTCGTATTCAGTCCAAACATTAGTCGCTTTAAGATCTATTTATTCATTCGTATTATTAATTGTTGTATGTTTTTTGTTATGACTGTTTATTTAATTTCTGTTCGTTTTGGGTTTCATTTATTCTTTAATAGTAATTTCTGGTCGTTTTGAGTTTGAATTTTAACAGGTATTTGTATCTGCCGAGCTTAAGTTTAAAATGGCCTTTACTTTTCTTTGAAAAACTTATTTTTGGAGTTTTTTTTTAATTAATCTCTGGCAGATATCCAGGTGTTATAGTTTTTCTCTAGTATTAAAAAATACTTAAGCGTGTCAACATCAAAATGGATGATTACACATTAATGGAAATTTACAGTATTATCGAGATGGACCCTAGAGTGCATAAAGTAGCAGTGGACAATGCAAGGGGTTGCTCATTATCCCTTGAATGGGACAAGATGTACGCAGGATATGTTATATCATCAAGGAAGTTCAAGTCGAAAGAATAATTATGCTTTGCAGCTAAATTGAATATAGTGCATATACAAAGACTACAAGACGGATTAAATGTGTTAGCAAAATATATTTAAGAAAAGAATTGATAAAAAATGTTTTGTTACTAGCAATTGTTACTCTGTATTTGGTATTGAGAGTGTTAAAATGGCTAGATTTGAGAACCAGAAAATTTTACTTAATCTAGTAAAATTGTAAAAAAGTTTAATTTTAGATGATAAATTTCAGGAATTATCTCTTCTAAGGGGAATATTTTCTCGAGAAATGCTTAACAGCACAATGGGAACTAATTTCCCATCTTTAAACTATTGCATAAGACTTTACCGTCGTTCTCCAGCTGCTTTTACTCAATTTATAGATATATTAATTGAGACAAATCAAAATGATAGTGTTGTTTTGCTCTTATCCACTACTCTGACGGCCATTTTTTTATGTCCTAAAAGACATTTTTATTGATCGTGAGTCAGTTTCTGTTTGGACGTGAGACTGTCAACATCGAAAAATGTTTTACACATGCCCATGATGCTTGTATACACTGGGCAGTTGGACATACTGTTAGAACTGTACTTTTGCTGATGAGTATAATGAACGGCGTAAATTATGCAAGACATTTAAATTGAATAAAGGATATTCTGTGCAAAGTAAAGACTGTAAGTCCTGTCTTGAAGAGATTTGTGACTCTCATATTAGAGGATTCTTATGCTCCAATTGTCACTGTGGCAAATGCGATCAATGGAAAAATGCTTACCCTGGGATGATTGCAAAAAACCTTAAACTTGGGTTCAACATATTTTTAAGAGACTGATATGGTCATGGCTTTAAATTGTTTTGGGAAGAAGAACATGATCCAAGCTTCAATTATTGGAATAATAAAAGATTCTGGTTTTTACTACATCGCTGTGAAGATACCGGCTACTTTGATGATAAACCTCCAGACTTTGATTTGGCTGTTACAGAAAGTGATTCTTCATATGAGAATTTTGTTTGTGACATTGCTTCAAATATGCAAATTGAAATATATAAATTTTATAACTTGAATCAGAATAGTATTATTGACTTTACAAAGATGACTTTATTGACTACAATATATTGTAGAAAATGTGACCCTGACTTTGCATGTCAAGATGAATACAAGTTGAATCCTGATGAGCTGCTGTCACTTGTCGTTTCTGATGATTACTTGTACATAGAAAAAGAAATCTAAAGGGACAAAGTCTTTTATTAATAAATAAATTTTATACATTTTTAAAGCCTTTCACTTTTAAGGGGGCGAAATTTATATTATAGAGGTGAGAAAGAGTATTTTCAGCAAGAATGTCTTTCAATCTTGGATTCTCGCCATAAATCTTGACGAATTGATTGTATGTATGTGTAAGAAATCGAAAAATAAAATATAATAATGCATGAAAACCACAGCTTTTCGTCGATAGATCTTTTACCCGCTTCCGATTTTGAATAATAGATTTGCCAATTTGCTCAAGATAATTAATTTTTAATGTGAGATGTAAAGAGACTGTAAAAGATGTAAATTTATATAAAGAGACTGGAAAAATTACTAGGTAAAAAAATTAGGCAGTGCTCAGCTGGAGACGGAAAAACGGCCCTCCTCTCCCCACGGACCACCCTTCCCCCCTCCCTCAACTATAGGGCTTTCTCCAGTCCGAGTTTCTTTCTGTAATTTGCACATTCAACTCGATCTGAAGTAAGCCCGCGCTATACACCGCCCGCGCGGACTTAGATTTTATTAGATATAGTTGAAATAGAATTTTTTTCAACCATAACTGTATAGTTTTTATATATTAAAGAGAGAATGGCCATGACACTCACTCTTGGAGCTGAATTGTTGTCTATACAGTTCCTATTAACACTCATGGGACAATATTCTTTTAAATAGTGTGACGGCACCCCCTTTCAATTTTTTTTGGTAACCTCATTGTGTGTTTCTACACAATACACCTTCGGACCGGAAAAAACACCGTGGGATGCCAAGTCGCTCCCCGTCTTGGATTTTAATTTCAGCAATTGATTTGTGGCCTGGCGTTTCACCAGCTCCGGATAAACGGACTCCTCTCAGTTGGAGTAGTCCATCTGGGAGCTAATATACTCTCCATTTTTCAAATTTTCTAACAGATTATCCGTTTTAATTTCCAACAGGAGTGAATAGGTGTCTCCATAATACACCTGAACTTGTCCCCCCCTCGGCCATTGGCGCGTACACACATTGTAATAAAACTCCAACATGAGTTTTTTTTCAAAATTTCCAAAAGGGCACTGCCAGCAGCAATGTTTCTATTCAAAACTACACATTTCTTTTCTTTATATGTGGTAGGTTCATATTGGAGTCTTTGATCGTGAACGATGTGAAGTTCGGATGTGCAGTGATTCGGGCTCATTTTTTTGGGTCAGTTACACCGTTACAACGACTCCTGTTGATCACATTCTCACAAATCTTACCTAAACCGAATTCAAAATGAGCTTAAAGATCTCTTTGTCGACCTTTGTTTTTAACTGAGACTGTTTCTTGACAAAAGTGTCAACAAACGTCTTCATATAATGTTTTTAATCAGAATCGAGGGCTCTATCAATCTTTGTCACACTGAAATTATTGGCCAACTACCAACGCAAAAGAACAAGGTGAACAACAATAGTCCGTTTCGGTTAAAGGTCGGCCATAAGCTTTTGCTTTGAAGTGTCTAATGCATACCTTTGTTTTGTACCAAAGATAGATTTTAGGGACTGAAAGAGTCCCTAGGCACTGGTATATTTATGCACGGGAAAACGAAGTCTTTTACCGAGTCATGACGTTCTAAAGATTTTTCACCGTCAAATTTTCCAAACCATCTTTGTGCCTCATTCTCCTCAACAGTGTGAATGCTAAGAAAATCTGGGGCAGAATAATTTTCAAGCCATTGGTAATTCCCACAGCGCAAATAGAAGTGAGAAATTGCTGACGAATAAAGGGAATTCATATCCAGAAAATGGCATTCGACTTTTCATCGGTGCGTTGTCCAGTCAGGTCAGTCTCATGGATACGGTCCCAGTGGAAAATATACTCTCCCCGCATGGATCTCTCTGCAAATAATTGCTGATCCACGTCAGCGTTTAGACCTATTTCTGCTCCACTAAATTTCAGAATTAAACCCATAACCCGATGAGTAATTGAAGAATACCACCCAACATCCAACCCAAATTCTTCGTGAATTTTGTGCGTGTTTTTACATACAATGTCCAACGTCGTCAATACATCACTTGCTAGGTACATTTTAAAACTTATCCCAGTTATTTTTATACCATATGGTTGTTCGCATTCATTGTTTATTTAATTTTTGTTCGTCTTAAGTTTCATTTATACTTTAATAACAAAATATTCGTTTTTGTTTTAAGCTTTATTTTCATATTACTTGTTGTCTGTTTTTTGCTATGATTGTTTATTTAATTTCTGTTCGTTTTGGGAATCATTTATTGTTTAATAGTAATTTCTGGTCGTTTTGTGTTTGAATTTTAACATGTGTTTGCATCTCCTTAAGCTTAAGTTTAAAATGGCCTTAACTTTTCTTTGAAAAACTACTTTTTCGGAAAGTTTTTTTCTAATTAATTTTCGTTCGTTTTTTATTGCAAGAAGTTTCAAGTTTTTATGGCATGGGGGGGATGCTTATTGTCTGATTATTCTTGACTTTAAAAAAATACATCTAGAACTTTGTACTTAATTCGAATGAGGCTTTGTTCAAAGTCTGTACGATTACCTCTTTTATAAAAACCTTATGTATGAACAATAGACAGCTTGCATAACCTGTGGACAGTGATTGACAACAATGAATGGATTAAAAAATAGCTCCAATAAGGGGTTTAGACCATTTCACTTGCTGACACAAAGGGATCACGACTGTTTGGAATTGACCTTAATTAGAATTTGTCTGCCAAAGCAATTTTGCATCTATCAGAGTATGTATTTTAACCTTATAATTTGGATAATTATAATAGGTTTCCTATGACTTTTTTTCATGCAAAAACCCTTCCCGTAAGTTATAAACCCCCCTTAATAAGTTATGCCACAGGGCACAACTTACAACGCCTACCCATGGGCCCTGGTGGGCTGTGTCGACACAGGAGTTTTTTGTGATCAGAACTTTGACCTATTTTAACATATTGTCTATCTAAAATTTTTATCTCACGCATTTAGGGCGTGGAGGAGGGAGAGGGGCTATTTGCCCTTCAATATCTTTTGACTCTTAAAACGTGAACCAGAACTTTCAATTTTCAATCAAATGAGCCTTCTCTAAAGTTTATACGAGCAACCCTTCCATAAGAAATAATATGAAAGATTCGGAGAATCCTTAAATTACAACCCTTGCCCTGGGGTTTTGGAGGAGTTGTAATCCTCAAAGACCTAATTTCCGGAACTTAAAACTACGTTTAATAAAATTGCTGTCTTAAAATTTTGATTGAATGTGTTTGGGGAAAAGGTGGGTGTGAGAGGGGGTTTAGTTGCCCTAAAATAACTTTCGACTGTTACAAAGAGCACTAGTCCTCAGAATTTCCAATCGAATGAGCTTGTTTTGAAGTTTCTACGACACCGCCTTCTATAAAAACCTTATATGCCCCGAGGGCAAAACTTAAAACCCTTGCCCTGAGGGTTGTGGGGGATATTCCTCCTCAAAAACACATTTTCTATTTGGAAATCAATTACTCTGAAAAAATTGCTGTCTCAAAATTTTGATTGGATGTGTTTGGGGGGATGATGGGCGTGATGAGGGGGCTAGTTGCCCTCCAATGACTTTCGACTATTAAAAAGGGCACTAGCCCTTTGAATTTCCAATTGAATCTACCTGTTTTGAAGTTTTTACGACAACTACTTCTATAAAAACCTTATATGCCGCCAAAGCATAACTTAATACTCTTGAACTGAGGGTTGTGGGAGAGTGTCCTCCTCAAAAACAGATTTTCTATCTGGAAATCAACTACACTGAACAAAATGGCTATCTCAAAAGTTTGATTGAATGTGCTTGGGGAAATGATGGGCTTCGGGGGGGGGGGCTATTTGCCCACCAATCACTTTTGACTATTAGCCCTTTAATTCATGGATACTAGCCCTTTAATTTCCAATCGAATAAGCCTTTTTTGAAGTTTCTACGACAACGCCTTCTATAAAAACCTAATATGCCCCCAGGGCATAACTTAAAACCCTTGCCCTGAGGATTGTGGGGGAGTGTCCTCCTCAAAAATATATTTTCAATCTGGAATTCAACTACGCTGAACAAAAATGGTTATCTCAAAATTTTGATTGGATGTCTTTGGGGAATGATGGGCGTAGGGGGGGGGGCTAGTTCTCCTCCAATCACTTTCGACTATTAAAAAGGATACTATCCCTTTGAATTTCCAATCGAATGAGCCTTTTTGAAGTTTCTACAACAACACCTTCTATAAAAACATTATATGCCCCCATGGCATATCTTAAAACCCTTGCCCTGAAGGTTCTGAGGGAGTGTCCTCCTCAAAAACGTATTTTCTATCGGAAAATCCACTACGCTGAACAAAATAGCTGTCTCAAAATTTTGATTGGATGTGTTTGGGGAAATGATAGGCGTGGGGGGAGGGGCTAGTTGCACTCCAATCACTTTCGACAATTAGAAAGGGCACTAGCCCTTTAATTTCCAATCGAATGAGCCTGTTTTTAAGTTTTTACGACAACGCCTTCTATAAACACCTTATATGCCCCCAGGGCATAACTTAAAACCCTTGCCCAGAGGGTGGTGGGGGAGTGTCATACTCAAAAAAATATTTTCTATCTGGAATTATACTACGCTGAACAAAATGGCTATCTCAAAATTTTGATTGAATGTGTTTGGGGGAATAATGGGCGTGGGGGGGGGGCTAGTTGCCCTCTATTCACTTTCGACTATTAAAAAGAGCACTAGCTTTGTGAATTTCCAATCGAATGAGTCTTTTTTGCCCTCCGATCATTTTTGACTATTCAAAAAGGCACTAAAACTCTCGATTTTCAATCGAATGAGCCACCTTTGAAGTTTCTACGACGACTCCTTCCGTATGAAGTGCCTCTGGGAAAACATAAATAATAAAACATTGGAGCCGTATGGCCTTTACTATAGGCAACGCTACAGCGTTGCCTTTGGTTTAAGTATGATATTATAAGAAAAAAAATCTACTCATGTGACATCCACAACTTCACCTTTCTGCAATCGTGCCAACGCTGGTAGTATGTATTTCAATTCACAGTTGAAATTGTGCATGTAAACCGGTAAAAAGTATTGTTGTCTAACATTTATATCACACTCCCCGAAAGTTACTTCCCCTTGATGCAGTTCCTTGCCATAAATGGTCATGATTGCTGGCTTTTGCATCCCCCTCATTGATTTTTTTCTTGCGAACCCAACATAAATGTAGATTTTTAATAGCCGACTTGTCTTCAGGTGATAGATTCTTTGGATAATGTGTATGACACAGCCGTGAAATTGCATCATTTGCTGTTTCAATAAGTGAAACCACAGCTGTGCCAGCACAATCTTCTCCAGCCAACGTCTCAACTAAATCTATCAATTGCATGGTGTTACTAGAATCTCTTAGTGCATAGGAAAAGGAGATTGCATTGGCTTCATGTTCTTTAACACGATTCAAATTTGGCGTATTGTACACATCCCTGAGTGCAGCCTCAATATCCAATAATATCTTGTTGCTCTGCAAGAGCGTGTTCTGAATCTCTTAGCGCATGGGAAAAGGAGTATGCATTGGCTTCAGGTTCTTTAACACGATTCAAATTTGACAGATTGTACACATCCGTGAATGCAGCCTCAATATCTAATGATACCTTGTTGCTCTGCAAGAGCGTGTTCTGAAAACTTCTGAACCGTAAGATGGTATTGTCTCCTGAAACAGTCCCCAACGGACTGGTAGCCATGACGCTTGCAGTGTTTCAAGTGATATTTTGAAATCTTATTGATACTTACTGATAATATTTTTTTGTCACTAGATGTTTTAGATAAGTCATTGATGGCTAGTGATATTTCTGATCATTTTCCTGCTTTTTCACGATATAGGACAGCTGATCGATTGCAACGTAAAGCTTCGCCATCTAATCTCCAATTTTTCTGTTTTGGTGTCAGTGAGATCAGTCTACTTAAATCTCGTTTGTCTGATCAGCCATGGGATAGTTTGGATTCAGAATCGGATTTTAACCACTCTTTTGATTTCTTTTATGATTCAGTCAAAGAAGGTATCCTAGAAGTTTGCCACCAGAATCCAGTGCCTCATACCTCGAAAAGGATAGTACTGCTGAATACGCGGATGACTCCAGGTCTCTATAAAAGCTGGAAAAGGAAAAATTATCTGTGGAAGCTATACAAGGCTTCGTCACCTGCTTCTCATCATCAGCGGTTCCAAGCCTATAGGAGTATATTTAATTCTCTGTGTCGGAAGGCCAAGTCTCAGTATTATCAAAGGAAATTTTCTGAGTGTGGAAAAGATTTAGAGAGGACTTGGAAAATTATTAATTCTATACTTAGACCTATTCCCACTCCACCTTCAATTCCAACAACGCTGATAGTCGATGGTAAAATTGTTCAATGAAAAGAAAATGTTCAGCTAGAGCTTATGTCTTATTTTGCCAATATAGGAAAGACGACTGCTTCCTCTGTGAGCACTACAAATCCTCGTTGCGATTTCAGAGCCTATCTTGGACCCCCATGTAAGTCAATGGTCTTGCACCCTGTTTCTGAGTTTGATGTAGCTTGAATCATAAATGCCCTTAAAGGTTCATCGTCTTCAGGGCCAGACAGAATTTCTACAAGGGTTATCCGTGCCGTTCTGCCTGCTATTCTTTCACCATTGACTAAGCTTGTCAATGTGTCTTTCGAGAAAGAAATTTTCCCTGAATCACTCAAGCGAGCTAAGGTTATAGTACTGTATAAAGGTGGTTCCCAGAGTGATCCTGCTAATTATAGGTCAATTTCTCTTCTAACTGTTTTCAGCAAAATTTTTGAGAAGGCTATGCTATCCTGGCTTCTTAGTTTTCTGGATGTAAAAATAAAAATTCCATGATTTTCAGTTCGGATTCTGATCGAATCACTCTACAGAGCATGCTTGCGAATCTTTATTGAATTTCATTCTTCGGCAATAGATTTTGGTCTTATCCCGGCAGCTTTATTTTTGGATGTTTGTAAAGCTTTTCATTCTTTGACTCATCAGATTCTTCTTCGGAAACTATCGCATATTGGTATAAGATCAAATGCTTTCTCTTGATTTGAATCATATGTTTCTGGTAGACTTATTTCAATTGATAGGCTTTTCCGGAGCCCTCCTGAAGTAGAATAAGGCGTCCACCAGGGATCTGTTCTTGGCCCCGTTTTATTTATGATTTACTTCAATGATCTAATTTCAGCAGTCAAGATTACCTGTCCTCTAGCATGCTGCAATCTCAGGTAAACAAACACGAGCTTAATAATATAGGCCCTCAAATTCCAAGAGTGTTACTTTTCAAAACAGTCCATACAGTTAATTCTTTGCTCGTATGTAGTAGTATTTTTATTAACCTTATATTCAGTATTTATATTTTAAATGTAAGATATTTATTTTCATTTTTTATAAAAAAAATGTTTTGATAGGTATGCACAAACGTTTTGTATAAAAAAGACAATAGCGTACATTTCATTTAAAAAAAATATATATATGGCCGGGATACATATTCGTGTCTTTTTAAAATAATTTTTGGACACTGGATCCAAAAATTCATATGGTAGTTTTTTCACCAGCATTATCAATTAATATTTTAAAACACAAAAAAAAGTGTCAGAGAGAAAAAAGCTAGACGACATTTCGGAAATCTTTCTTGTTCTGGATGCCAGTTATATACAACAGCCATCTACACATTATTTCCCCAGCTAAAACAATCTTTGTAAACCCGCTTTCGAATGAAACGACACAAGTTCTTAAGCATTTGGGTAAAACCCATTTCTAGTCAATAAAAAAAATGGTACCAAAGCTCAATTTATATACCAGACAGGCACAATTGTGACGCCCCTGAGAGTAAATTTTAACAGGCACCACTTTCAACTATATTAAGAGATACAGTAAAGAAATATAGCTAAACTCCCATATCTAAACACGTTTCTGTCAAGAAATCTCTTTTTGGTCACCGCCTGTTCACTATTAAAATTGTGTGCTTTGCTAAACAATTTAAAGCCAAGCATCCAGTTATAGACTCGCGAAATCCAAGTCTGGGATTTTCGACTAGATACAATCAAAACGAATCAAGTTCCACAATTTTCATAATATATTTTTAAATTTTTAAATTTATATTTAACTTTTGTTTATTTATTCATCTTTTTTTCATTTTAATAACATAAGGAGCATCAGACATAATTTTTAATAAAGCTAAAGAAATAATTTAGATGGTCTCATCAAATATATTAGGTAAAATAAAAACAGGAAAATTTGAAAATTTTGCCAGCAGAAGCTGTCTTGATTGGTAAAAAAATGACGACTGTAATCCATTTGAAACTAAAATTTTTCGTTTAAGTCAAGCACTGAATTTCACATATGAACGGTAGTTGCCAAGACTTTGATTTCTGGTCAGACATCTGTCTAGACATGGGATTCTAGCTAGACCCGAATATGAACGCCGTTAGTGAAAAGTTCTAGTTTCGAATTAAAGTGAGATGTATATGTGTATTAAAATAAAAATTAATAAGCTGAATTTGTGCATCCATCTAAAACATTTAGAGCAATAGCCAAGCATAAAAAGGAAAAAAAATACCTTTATAGCTTACAACACCGTCACCATCGAAATCAGCTTGTTTAAGAATCTCGGCTGTATCTTCATCAGAGAATGTTTCACCTAAATTAACGGAAACATATCGAAGTTCTTCGACATTAATACGCCCGTTGCCATCTTTGTCAAAGACGTCGAAGGCCTCTTTGATTTCTTTTTCAGCATCACTGTCGTTGACATTTTTAGACATCGCAATCAAAAATTCAGAAAAATCGATCCTTCCGTTTCCTAAAAATAGTTTATTTAATAAGTTTCTATAGTGAGTAACATATATGTTTACCAATTGGGATTTTACAAAACCCTCTAAAGTTGTTATGAAACTTTTTTGTGTCAACTTAATTTTTCAACTCCATATGATCCATTTTTTTTTAATCAGTAATCCAGTAAGATATCTACCTTGGCCCGTAGAATATCAAAGGCTTGTAGTTTTTCAAAATACCTTAAAACTCTTAGAAAAAAGTAAAAGAAGCTGGCATGTCCGCCCATCATTTTCCTTTCATCATTTCTCATTTCAGGAAATTTCCTGCCATGTCTGTTGTCTTTTCGTTATGTTTTTACATTCTTTGTGACAAGTGTCAAAAAAATATCGATAATTTTCCGCTATGGCTATAAGATTATAGTTCTGCGGATAATTTATCGTCGACATGATTCTAACTTTTAAATATTTCGCTTAGGAATTCCCATGAAACCCATCAGGCTCCAAGGGGATAAGTTGAAACAATCCAACAGAAAGACATGACGGGAAAACGACGAATCCTGAAAGGAATTCCTTTGAGGAATGATGGGAATCCCATCCGTGCGAACTAACAATTCATTCATGACTTTTCCTCATCGACAATTTATTATAGTAATAGATATGGAAACTGCGCCGTTAATATTTTGAAACAATGTCTTTCATCAAAATTTTTACTTGAATACTTTTGCATAATCTATATTCTTTTAGTAGCAGAAACAAACAGGTTTAACATCTTACCCTCACCTCCCCCCCCGCATTAACTTGCTTAAGCTCATGGTTGTATTGTTTTTTAAGTTACAATCAAATACTATGGAATTAATTTTCCCTTAGTTTCTGTCAGTGTTTTATTGGTTATAGTTTACCTTTTCTAATGTCAAATTTGGCTGATGTTACGCATAATTTGTCAAATACATACTTATTCGTTTTT